>NW_026685733.1:0-2275 GCF_943735745.2 Anopheles bellator | reverse complement strand
GGCATTCACGTGCTGGGCCAAATAAGAAATCAAACATGGGCCTCCCTGTTACACGCTTTAGTAACTTTGTTCCTCAAGCCGTGCCTACTCACTCTCGCTAATCTACTCACGCATAACTCGGCGTCTAGCACGTTTTCTTTGCCCGCAGGACATTGTTACTTATCTCGCAATCCATGCCAAACCGGCGTGATGACCCGCGTGATTTGCCAGTACCCGCCGGGTTATCTGGCCCGTTGATGTGCGGTAGATAAGGAGGCGCGCCAAAAAGGACAACCTCATCTTCGATCACGTTTGGTGCAGGCGTGCAGTGAAACTGCTGTTAGATCGTTAGACACCTTGGAAGCGAAAAAAGCCGGTTCATTATTGCCAGTCACGAGTCTTATCTCAAGAGACCAATAGTTCGCGCTAGACACTGTATACGTCATGATCCGTTTTGTTGACATTATAATCAAACATATAAACGGGAGGGAAGACACCACTCACAGTACACTTTACGCTCGCATCTTGTCTAGTAATGGCTTACCGATCGGTCTGGATTTTGCTGGCTGCAGTCGCCGTTTCCCAGGCGGAAAATATTCTCTTCATGTCTGGCGTTCCTTCCCCGAGTCATTACATATGGTAAGAGGGTAACTTTACTTTCCCGGCACACATCTTAATAACACAATTTCTTTTGTTTAATTTCTTCGCACAGGCTTCGACCACTGATGAACGAGATGGGAAAACGAGGCCACAACGTGACGGTGATCAGTGCGGATGTGGAGAAGAAACCGCCAGCGAACTTGACCTACATTCATCTGGAGAACTTCTACAGCACCATGTACAATACCTCGATGCGACAGAAGTTGGACTTTTTCGCTATGGCCAACGACAGCCCGACTAAAATGTTAAGTTTTTTTGATGAGTTCGGTTTGGACCTCTGTGAAGCAGCCATCAAGTCTGAAGGGCTGCACTCGCTTCTGGCCTATCCGCAGGACTTTAAGTTCGATTTGTTTGTGAGTGATTATATGATCGGTCCGTGCATTTCCTCGATCATTTTGCACCGCTTCAAGGGTGTTCCATATATCCCGTCGTCGCCGTATAATGCTCCGTCGACAGCTGCGGCAGTGCTCGGTGCCTATTCTTACTCCGGGCTAGTTCCAAACCATGTCTTCGATGCACCGGAATCGATGAGTTTTGTACAGCGAGTGAAGAATCTTTACTACGATTTGTATGAAATGACACTGCACGAGATCTTTCTCCACCCGGAAGCGGACCGAATTTTCCACAAACTCTATCCGAGCGCCCCGAGCACCAGGACTTATTACAAAAACGTGAAACTGTCCTTCATCAACGTCAATCCGATTATCCAGTACAAGGAACCGATGATGCCGAATATGATACCGGTCGGTGGAATGCAAATTCAGCCAGCGAAGCCACTGCCAGCGGATCTCCTCAAAGTGGTCGAAGGAGCCAAAAATGGATTCATTCTCTTCTCGCTCGGCAGCAATGCCCGTAGCGATCTGCTGGGTCCCGAGCGCATTACCAACATTCTTACCGCGATGGGGCGACTCTCCCAGTATCAGTTCCTGTGGAAGTTTGAATCCGACGAGGCCAAGCTACCGATGAAGGTGCCCAAAAATGTGTACATTCGTGCCTGGATGCCACAGAACGATTTACTGGCCCATCCCAACATTAAGCTGTTCATCACGCACAGCGGACTATTGAGCACCCACGAGGCGATCTGGAACAGCGTGCCGATCATCGGATTCCCCGTTTTTGCCGACCAGTTTCGGAACATCAACTACTGCGTTGATGCCGGTATCGGTAAGCGACTTTCGATACACAGCTTCCAGGCCAACGAGCTGGTGACCGCCGTCAGAGAGATTTTGGGAGGAAACCAGTACGCCGCAAGGATGAAGCAAGTGTCGCGCCTGTTCCGAGACCAACCGGAGACGCCACTGCAGAGGGCAGTTTGGTGGTGCGAATGGGTGCTACGGAACCCGGACGCTGACCTACTCCAATCGCCTGCCGTCTACATGAGCTGGTTCCGGAAGTACTCTTACGATGTCATAACGTTTGTGCTGGCCACAGTTCTGATTCTAGCGATAGTTGCCTGGAAGGCCGTTGTGGCGTTGAGCAAAATGCAGATTATGTCGAATGGCAAGTCGAAAAGCGAGTGAGGGTATTAGAAGGGCATAAGAAAAGATGTATATAGTAACGATAGGGATAAGGACACGTTACCAAATATGAAATAAACATTAACAATAAAATAAACTACCACTTCACAATGTACATT
>NW_026685732.1:0-2277 GCF_943735745.2 Anopheles bellator | reverse complement strand
CATTGACGACAAATTTCCCATCCCCTTGATTGAAGAAATTTTAGACAGACTTGGACGAAGCGCATATTTCACAACACTCGATTTAAAATCCGGTTTTCACCAGATTGAGGTGCACCCCAAAGACAGACCCAAAACAGCTTTCAGCACAGAAAAAGGACACTTCGAATTTATTCGTATGCCTTTTGGACTGAAAAATGCACCAGCAACATTTCAGCGTGTAATGAACAATATTTTAGGAAACCTAATTGGCTCATGTTGTTTAGTTTACCTCGACGACATAATAATTTTCGGATCTTCTCTGCAACAACACCTTGACAACTTAAACAAAGTACTTAAACGATTAGCTCTAGCAAATTTGAAAATTCAGTTTGATAAATGTGAATTCCTACAGAGGCAATGTGAATTCTTAGGACACATTATAACAGAAACAGGCACTAAACCAAACCCCAACAAGATAGAAAAAATTTTAAACTGGCCAATTCCGAAAACAGCTACCCAAATAAAAGGATTCCTAGGACTTTTAGGATACTATAGAAAATTCATACGCGATTTCGCAAAATTTACAAAACCACTAACAAAATGCCTTAAGAAAGATGCAAAAATAGTTCACACCGACGAGTTTGTGAAGTGTTTCAACGAATGCAAACACTTGTTGATAACCGACCCAATCCTGAAATACCCCGATTTCGATAAAAAATTCATCCTCGAAACTGATGCAAGCGATTTTGCTCTGGGAGCAGTCCTATCTCAAAGATTTGAAGACGGAAAAGAACACCCCATTGCATTTGCGTCCAGAACTCTGAACGATGCAGAATGTAACTATTCAGCCACTGAAAAGGAACTTCTAGCTATCGTATGGGCTACAAAACACTTCAGACCCTACTTATACGGTATTAAATTTGAAATCCGAACCGATCACAAACCCCTTCTATGGCTTAGACAAAAGAACGACTTAAATAGGAGACTCCTACACTGGAAACTAGCTCTGGAAGAACTTGAATTCGAAATTAAATACAAAAAAGGAACACTTAACGGCAACGCAGATGCACTATCCAGAATTCAAAACGAGATAAACGCAAATTCCTCAAACGAGGATATGACCCAACATTCAGCAGACACAGACGATGGCGAATTCATCCCGTCCACCGAAAGACCGTTAAACGAATTCAAAAACCAAATCATTTTAAAAATATCTGAAGAAGATAACACTGAAGCCACCACAACCTTCAGAAGTTACCACAGAGTAACAATCAAAAAACCAATATTTAGCCCAGGCGTACTCATCAACATTTTGAAAAAATTTGGCTCACCAAATTGTATCAACGGTTTACTTTGCGACAAACGTACTCTACTTAGTTTGCAAATCATTTACAAAATTTTTTTCGCAAGAGCCAAAACCTTCAAAATCCTTTGAACACAAAAGATTTTAGAAGACGTTACAGACGAAATAGAACAAGACGCAATCATTGCTAGACAACACAACACCAACCATAGAGGAATAAATGAAACTAAAGACCACATTTATAGAAAATATTTCTTTCCAGGTATGAAGAGTAAGGTTACAAAATTTATCAAGATCTGCAAACTTTGTCAAAAGGCTAAGTACGAAAGACGTCCATATAAACAAAAATTTCAACACACGGCCGAAACAACGAAGCCATTGCAAATTGTTCATATGGATATCTTCATTATTAATAATCATAAATTCCTCACGCTTTGCGATAAATTTTCGCGACTAACCATGGCTATCCACATAAAAACCCGAAACACAATACATATACTAAAAGCATTAACGCACTATTTAGCCAACGTCGGCAAACCTTCCCTCCTCGTCATGGACCATGAAGCTTCTTTTACATCCACAACCATGAAAGAATTTCTCGAGGAAAATGACATAGAATACCATTTCACAAGTATCGGACAAGCCTCTTCCAATGGAACTGTGGAAATTGTTCATAGAACGCTCAGAGAGTTACACAATATTCTATCTATGAGAGAATCCACAAAAGACCTACCTGATAAAGCAAAAATTAATTTAGCAGGCGCAATCTATAATGAATCAATCCATTCACAAACTAAATTAACACCGAAAGAACTATTTTTTGGATTTAGAAACGAAGACCCTGTCCCAGAAGACCTCGAAGAGCGAATCAGGAAAAAGGAAGAATTCTACAGGATCTTTACGGCAAAAATTCACGAGAAAAAACAAAAAGCATTGGAAAAATTGAATGCAACCAGAGAGGAACCTGAAGAATTCTTACCAGACGATACGGCCTT
>NW_026685731.1:0-2280 GCF_943735745.2 Anopheles bellator | reverse complement strand
CGCTGTCGACCGAACATGGTCGGTCGGGCAACTGATGCCGGCTACACCTTCCCCCTATGGAAAAATAATGTCATCTTAGGATCTTCGTATATGACTAAGTTTGAACAAAATACATTAGTGAAAGAAGAAGATGCTAAGATGGCATTATTTCACTATTAACTATCAGTATTAAGTATTTGCTTGCTGTCGGGGAGATAAGATGGAGATGTGCTTTGTTCTATGGATTCTATTGTTCCGGGGTGGTAATGAAGCAACGATGGGTAGTGATGTTACGCTGCCGGTGGTACCCACCGCCCGTCGGATGGTCTCAATGTAAGGCGGTCTAGGTGATCGTCTGCTTCATCTTCCTGGTTTGGGTCACCGTTCTCCTCGACGGCATACACGGTCGTGAGGGCATCGGTTGCCTCTTTGCATTCCTGTCGTTGTTCGCTAATGATCTCAATGGTTTCGACCTTCTTTGCTACAGCGGTTTCTGCCGCCAGTTCTGCTTCGTGATCCACATCTAACCATTTGTCACTATCAGTGGTCGCTGCATGCCTTTTCACTGCTGCTGCGCCCAAATTTTTCCGGAAGCGATCCCAGTTGTCGAAATCTGCATGGCTGTCGTTAGTCTCGTAATAGGTGTCCGACTTACTTGTTCTTTTCTTTTTCTTTCTTTTTCTACTCTTTTGAGTCGGCGGTATGGCTGATCGTTCTCGTAATGCTGTTGTACTTTTTCGACGCAACTGGTTCGCCTCACTTTCTTCGTCATCGTAACTATTCTGGAAGGCTCGATGCTCCTCTGATTCCTGGTCCTCGTTTTGTTGCTGTGCATTAATAGTCAGCTTAAACACTTGCTGCAACTCTAACTGTTCATCATTGTCGTCCTCTATGTCTTCTTCGTTGTCATGGTCATTTCTTGGTTCACTCGTATGTTCTTCGTTCTCCTCCTTGTATAGTTCCTTGATCATCTCGAGTAGTTGACGTTCCGATTCTTCGTCTTCCTTGCGTTTTGCTTCTTCTTTGTCGAATCTCTGGCGGGCTTCTTCCTCGTAATATTTGTGTTCTTCTTCGTTGCTACGATGCGCTTCTTCGACGTCTTGTTGTTGATAATTCGTAGATGATTCAGTCTCCTGCTGAGCTAAAAACACTTTTCCATTGTGTATGGGTCTGTCTTTCGTATTATTTTGTCTAGGTGTGACCCTCTGCTGGTTTCTGAACTTAGGGGTTTGAAATCCTTGATTATGGTGGAATTGACGCTGGTCGTATCTGTGCCAGTAATTATTACTGTGGTGGGGTGGGCGGTAATAGTTCTGCTGTTGTCTAAATGGACGCTGATAGTTTTGTCGTGGTGGGTACTGATAATTTTGTCGTGGAGGGCGCCAACAGTTTTGACACTGTTGGGCTGGTACTGCGCTCTGGTAGCTATTGTAATTTGTCTCCCTTTTGCTAACTAAAACTTGGGCTTCTGCCTTTTCTGCGTCTAATTCGCGTAGTTTTTCAATTGCATCTTTCACTGTATTGAACTCTGCTGCCCTCAAAATTATTTTTGCTTCTCCTGTGCTATTTTTAATTAGTGTGGTAATTCCTGCTTTTGTAGCCATTTTGGTGGCTACTTTTTTAGGTATATCTTCTTCCATGTATAGTGTTCGTAGATTCTGGGTTAATGTTTCTACCTCATCCCAGAATTTTTCTAAATTTCCCTGGTTTCTGATTGTTCTTAATTTAAGCTGTATTATTTCTGGTGTCATACTTGACTTACATTCATTTTTAATGGCTTGGACAATTTCTGAAATGGTGGCCGGGTTATCTTGAAAAGCTATCCTTGCTTTGCCTGTTACTTTTGTCTTTATAAATTTAATAGCTGTTGCCGTTTGATTTTCTGGTACTAGGTCTTCTAATAAGCTAAGTGAATCTAGGAAAGCTTCTAAATTTTCGATCGAACTATCATATGGACTGACTATGGCCGTTGCCGTTTCTATATCAAATGAGCTGTGCCCACTAGGGCCGGTTTCTGTTGTCATCTTTAAACTCTCTCCGATCCGAAGGTGTCATTGCGGGTAAACAGACTAAGATCACCACACAGATGCTGTTCCTATGTTGCACACACTAGTCACTTCGTTCTTTACAGGTAAACGCTTCTGTATCTTCTGTATCTGTAGCATTCTTCCATCTTCGTTTCGTTTCCTTTCGTTTTCGTTCACTTTCGATTTCGTTTTTTTTTACCTACGCCAACACACTGTCACGGTCGCCATGTAATGGCTAGGTTCTTTCCTTATGTATATTTTACCTGGCGCGGCT
>NW_026685730.1:0-2281 GCF_943735745.2 Anopheles bellator | reverse complement strand
AGGAATAAAGTTACGAAAAGGAAGAAAATTCCAGTCTATACTGTTTTACCTTTCTTACATGGGGGCTCAACCGGGATAGTGCGAGGAGTCCCGAGGATAGTGAACATTGTGTGCGAGAGTCTGTGGTGAGAGAGAGTGTGGTGTTGGAGTGTGAGTATTGTAGTGACTTGAGAGTGCTGAGGCACGGGCACAAGAGAGGTGTCCGAGGTCACAGGCAATAAAGCACAGGAACACACACATGCGAGGAGGAGCAGCAACCAGAAGCAGCACACGTAACACGATGAAGCGTGCGACGGAAGAACGAGCAGAAGATGACGCTGGAGATCTGAAAGGACGCTTCACGTTCAGCGACGTAACGGAAGCATTGGAGAGTTTTGCTGCAAGTCCCGATGGCGTGAATGTCGACGCCTGGATTGCAGAGTACGAGGAGGCCATCGAACTATTTGGGTGCTCGGAGGCACAACAGTTCCTGTACGCCAGGAGGCTGCTATGCGGCACGGCCAAACTGTTCGTAGCGGCCGAAACGGGCTTGAATAGCTGGCCGAAGCTAAAAGCGGCCTTACAACGAGAATTCGGCGCGGCGGTTAAATCGGCGGACGTTCACCAAATGCTGCGTGAACGAACAAAGCGAAACGACGAGACATATTTGGACTATGTTTACACCATGCAGACAATGGCGCGGCGAGGCAATGTGGACGAAGCTTCATTGTGCGAATACATCACGAAGGGTATTCCGGACGCAGCACACAACAAAGCGTGTCTGTACGCTGCGAACACGGTAGGTGAGTTGAAAAGGGCGATTGCTGTGTACGAGAGCATCAAACGAGAAGACACCGAGCGTCACCCAACGAGAGCGGCACTAGACGAACGCCGAGTAGAGCATAGGATGGATCAGCGAAGAGAGAGCACGGTGAGACGTTGCTTCAACTGTGGAGCACCTGGCCACATCGCAAGTCGTTGCGAACAAAAGGCCATAAAATGCTTCGCATGCGGAGGAGAAGGGCATCGCTCCACGGAATGCACAACTAAAACAAAACCTGAGGTGCACGCCATCACGCCGTCACCAACAGTAACTGTCAAAATTGGAGATGTCTCGCTAGATACCATGGTGGATACAGGATGTCAGCACAATTTGGTCAGCGAGGTTATGACGATCCTAGCGGAACGGGAGCTAGATGTACCTCCAGAGTTTGCTGGCGAGGTGGAAGAGCTGGAATCACCGCAGTGCGTTCCAGAAGAGAGAGTGGAAAGCCGCGAGCAGCACCAGGTCATCGACGAGGCGGAACGAGTGCAGTCTGAAGCCAAAATTGACAACTGTGAGGAGCCGCCGATCGATCATTCATCCGAACACCGCGAAGACAACGAGGACGTGGAAAGCGACGAGGGAAACGAGTCCCAGCCGAACCCAGTGTCCGAGCAGGAGAAAGATTGCACAACCGTCGAAGAGGAGGCATCGAATGGTAACCGCCCGAAGTGTGTTCAATTCGATCGCGACAAATCAACAACTGCGGCTGAAGTGAACCAAAGTGAACCAAAACAGAGTGAGCTCTTTGGGAACCCACGACGAATCATCAGTGATAAGGGATCGGCGTTCACATCCAACGATTTTAGGGAGTTTTGCAACGAGCGAAACATAGAACACGTCGAGACCACTACAGGAGTTCCTAGGGGAAATGGACAGGTAGAACGGGTCAATCAGGTAATCCTAGCCATGTTGAAAAAACTGAGTGTAGAAGATTCTACTAAGTGGTACAAGCATGTAGCCAAGATTCAAAGCGGAATCAATTCGAGCGTACACCAAAGTATCAGTGTAACCCCATTCGAGGCCCTTTTCGGGGTAAAAATGCGACAAGAGACAGATTTTAGATTGGTAGAGTTATTAGAGGAGGTTAAGCTAGCCCAGTACGATGACCAACGCCGAGAAATTAGAGAGGAAGCTAGAAATGCCATCAAATGGGACCAGGAACAGCAGAGGTCGTCATACAATTTGCGGGCAAGACAGGCCACTAAGTATTGTGTAGGAGATTTCGTAGGAATCAAGCGTACACAATTTGGTCCAGGAAAGAAGTACGCATCAGAATATTTGGGACCGTACAAAATCATTCAAACCAGGGATAACGACCGATACGACGTTGAGAAAATAGGAGGAGAAGGACCAAGGCATACAACAACAGCAGCCAGCCATATGAAAAGGTATCGGGTCTGGGGGCCAGACCACTCTTAGGATGGCCGAATGTAGGAAGGCAGGTCTCGGGGTTGTCTCGAGCGAGAGTTAGCGGAG
>NW_026685729.1:0-2281 GCF_943735745.2 Anopheles bellator | reverse complement strand
TCCGCTAACTCTCGCTCGAGACAACCCCGAGACCTGCCTTCCTACATCTATTTAAATAATATGTTATGCCACGTGGCATTGAGTTATTTTATACTACTTATAACTAATAACAAACATCTTACAACTAGTTAAGTTTGAAATCTGCAGATAATGAACTCACGAATTGTTGGGTCGATAGAATTATTGCATCTATTGATTAGGGCTTCATTTAGTTTGACAATTTCGGACGATAGGGTTTGCGCGCCAGTAAGGCCTAGGACAAGATTCGATGGTGTTTTCCAGTGTAAATTAAGGATCATTTTGAGAATTTTATCCAGTCTGGTTTGTATTGATTGGAAGTTAGTTTTTGAGCATTGCGACCACAGAGAAGAGGCATAGGTTAAGAGAGGGAGGAAAAGGTGTTTTGTATATGAGGAGTTTGTTTGAAAAGTTTAGTTTTGATTTTGTGTTTATCAATGGATAAAGCAGTTTGATGAGTATGTCCAGTTTTTTATCTAACATTTCTAAGCGTGGACGGTAGTTAAGTTTATTGTCTAGTATCAGCCCTAGGTGCTTGGTGTTAGAAGACCATGATACATTTTGACTATCTATAATGATATTTTGCTCAATTAGGGGAACAATTCGCTTGCTGAATTTATATGGAAAAAATATAGCCTGTACTTTCGAGCAATTCATTTTTATTTTCCAGTTATTGTTATAATTTTTATAGGAATTTACGAGTTGTGGGACAGCTTCGTTGACTAGCCATAGCAGCATGACATGCTCGATCGATATTGATCAGGTTCAGTCCTATTTATCGCTGTCGTCATTCTACAATATCACTTTCTAAGTTAATTCAATCAATACCTAGTTGGGCTTTACGGTCAATCTTTACGGTCTGAGCATCATTATGTTATCTGAACATTCAAAGCTGGATTTAACTACAGCGAATTCTTACTGCAGATCTGTGCCATTTTGCCGTTCAAAATGCATTGTTGTTTGTTTGGCATACTTATGCGTCTAAAAGTTGGGGAATTGGTACGAGAAACATGTTAATATGTTGGTAACGCAATTCGAAGCTGAAAATAGACTCTAGAGGGTAACAACCCGCATACGGGATTATAAATAAACTAACCAATTGGCATCTAAACGAGACTAAGCTATTTACACAATATTATTATAGAACCGACAGTCCGTGGCGAAAAATCAGCATATAGTTCGAATGTAGTTCCCGTAATTTTGAAGTAACAAATACGTATCTCAGTACATGTGAACAGGGCGAAGATTTTGGAGAAAAACCTCGAGAGAGAAGAACAGGGAGATCGGAACAACCCCCGAAATTGCATAACGACACAGCGATCCTAAAGCCGATATCAAACTATATCCCCAGTCGTCAATATTGAAAAAGGATCTTGGAATAGAGCCACACAAGATGCAAGAACCAAGAGATGTATCGCCTCATTCGAGTTTCAGTTTCACTCAAAAAAAATCTCAGATCGAGGCACATCGATTTATTGTAAAAATTACCGAGGAAAAATGTATTGACCCAAATGGATGTGAAAATAAAGTCTTATGTGCTCGCTCTTTTGATGTGTTTTTCCGCAGGTCAAAAGCTGTCGGAAACAGCGCCCCAAAGAGGCATCACAGCACAGTTCCTGCACCATCATCGCGATGGACCCCAACAACAACCGGTGGCAGCCGGGTTTAGCAGCAACCGCCAACAGCAGCCGCAACCGTACCTTACGACAATCCGGCTAACAACCCCGGCCGGTGACACGGGCTCGATCATCAAGCGCCCCCTGCTGAAGACCATCCTCCAGAACGAACACTCATATCCGTTCACAAAAACCTCCATGACCAGTACGGTCACCGAGTACACGTCGAGCTTTTACGATCCGCAGAACATTAACGCCATGGCCCAAACGGTGTTCCATCCGCCGCAGACGACGGAATACGTTCAGCCATCGAAGGCCCCGTTGAGCAACGAAATTCGCACACCCTTTGTCACTCCGGTCGGCCCGTTCGTCACTACCGTTTCGCCGCCCCTAACGGTGCGACCGGCCACGACAACCACCACAACCGCTTCACCGGTTGTAACCTCAACCGAGAGGATCTTCTCGCACTACAAACAACCGGCCACATCGGCACCGATGGAGCGGGGACCGCTTTACCTGATCATCGAGGGTCACTCGAAGGTGAAAACTTACGGGCTCAACACCAACGACACACTGATGCAGCTTCCGCGCATGGTGCCGGTGGCCAGCACCCGGGATCCGATCGTACGGCACGTCGTGAATCACGA
>NW_026685728.1:0-2283 GCF_943735745.2 Anopheles bellator | reverse complement strand
TCCGCGCGGTCCTATCAGTGGCAGACCCCCACTGGCCATCAGCAGATATCCGTATCAATTGTACCGATTCATGAAGCTAATCACCCGCTCGTAAACGAACGAATTTGCGTCGGTGCCCCAGACAAAGTCCAGATGGTTCCAGCGCGGATCGGACACCCGGAACAGTCCAATCGAGTTCGACAGATGGGAGTGCAGCTCACGCACGTCCGGCACACCGGCGAGCCAGTCGTTATCGCTGTAGTGCAGCGCCACCGGGGCGGTCACACGGTGCAGCGGATAGTCTGGCGGGCGGACGGAACCGTACCGGATCAGGTTCAGCGTTAGCCCAAAGTCGTACTGGCGGAAGAATCCTGAGTTGCAGCCTTGCGCGTAGTGGGCCAACTGGTTCGCCGAAGCACCCGCCGGAACGTTCTCCAGCAGGGCCGGAATGATCGAGCGGTTGAGTTGCGCTGAATTGAAGCCGCCGATCAGGAAGATCACGTTGGCGCACACCTCCTGGACTGGTGACTCGTCCTGGCACAGGCGCTGCCCGCCGAGAGTCAACATCTCTCTGCTGGGCAGGAACTCGTTCACACCCAGCATCTTCATGATCCACTCGATCTGATTGACGAAGGGCGCCAACGCACGCACGAACGGTGACCGCAGGTTGCTCATGAAGGCGACCGGTGCCAGCGCTTGCATCGAGCGGATCTTCTTGTTGTAGTCCGGTCGCAGCGAAGCCATCACGAAGAAGGACGTAGTGCCTTGCGAATGGCCTGCATACTGCAACGTTGTATGTCCGGTGTTCCCGAGCGCGTAGTCGATCATGGCCGGTAGATCGAAATATCCGATCTCGTGCCAACTAAAATTCCAGAAGTCCGTATTGTGCGCATCCGGATCGTGGAAGATGTGGCGCCGCGAGTTGGTATTGCCACGGGCGTTACCCAGCCACACGTCGTATCCAGCGTCAACGAGCAGGTACGCGAGAGCCTTCCCCGGCCCCAGAATAACCCAATCGGCAGACGAACAGAGCAGACCATGTTGCAGGAACGCCACATGCTTACCGACCCGCGGAGGATTGGCCGGACTGCCAGGGATGCGGAACATGGTCAGAATGTAACCATCGGCCGTGATAACCTGGTGCCGCTCGAGCAAGTAGCCATCGCGCAGGACAATGTCGGCGGTAAAGTTGGTCGGCACATCGTGAGCCAATCGCAGGAACGGCTTCCTCGGAACGGGAAATCTTGCAGTAACCGCCCCGGTTATTAGCACCACCGGTAATAAGGCGACTTCAAGACGGATCATTCGCTTTGTCCGCTAAAAACGATCCCTAGCAAAGTACACTTTTTTCTCTACTTTCGCTGGCGCTCGGGCTATGCACTTTTATAGACAGTCGGCCCCGTCCGGTCGCATCCAACCACTGTCAGCATTCAGCAGCAGCCGAGGGGGACAAATCGATTGCAATCTTATCGAAGCAGCTTCCTAGTGGACAACCGGGGCCAGTTGTAGTTAAATATAAATTGAACCCAGTTGTACCCGGGGCCAGTTGTAGTTAAATATAGTTATGACCAGTTGTAACGACAGCCAATCCCAATATCCAATCTCATGTCCTCTCATGACCTTTCACGTCTACCTCTCACAGCGACAAATAAACAGCCACTCAATATGAGTTAATCCGATAACCTGTAAACCGATATAACCAAAGAATGTGGAAAATAAACGCACTTCTGCACGCGATTTGCTACCGAGTCAGTCAACACGTGCTTTCGAGCACAACCTATAATTGGCGTAGCCGTACGGAGTCGGTTGAGTGATAGTCTGTGATAACAGTGGAAAAAACACGAACTTTAAAATCGTTATTAAAGTGATTCCGAGAAAATAACACAATTATTTAATCATTCGCGACATGCAAACATGTTGTCGTCGTGGAATTGAGGATCCCCCTGCAGACTACACCTGGGGAACCAGCATGGTCAACCCGGCATACGGTACACACGATAGCAAATCAATACCTCATTGCTTCGCCAGTGTCCAGGGCCAGCATGGCCCACGTACTTCCACTGCTCAGTATCATACTCAGCGTGGTGGTCCTGCACTAACTGTGCTCGTGCAAGTGGCTAATTCTTCTTTATACCAGGTGGCGTCGGTTCCAATCACTCTAATCTCCGGCCCCACCACAATCTGAACCCGAAATCAGGACCAACGCTACCTCACACGCAACTATCTTATCGGACCCTATTTTCGAACAAACGCCACCAGTGGAGACCACAAGTGAAAGAGCTAGTACAGTTGGTCTTTATTAAT
>NW_026685727.1:0-2283 GCF_943735745.2 Anopheles bellator | reverse complement strand
TCCGCGCGGTCCTATCAGTGGCAGACCCCCACTGGCCATCAGCAGATATCCGTATCAATTGTACCGATTCATGAAGCTAATCACCCGCTCGTAAACGAACGAATTTGCGTCGGTGCCCCAGACAAAGTCCAGATGGTTCCAGCGCGGATCGGACACCCGGAACAGTCCAATCGAGTTCGACAGATGGGAGTGCAGCTCACGCACGTCCGGCACACCGGCGAGCCAGTCGTTATCGCTGTAGTGCAGCGCCACCGGGGCGGTCACACGGTGCAGCGGATAGTCTGGCGGGCGGACGGAACCGTACCGGATCAGGTTCAGCGTTAGCCCAAAGTCGTACTGGCGGAAGAATCCTGAGTTGCAGCCTTGCGCGTAGTGGGCCAACTGGTTCGCCGAAGCACCCGCCGGAACGTTCTCCAGCAGGGCCGGAATGATCGAGCGGTTGAGTTGCGCTGAATTGAAGCCGCCGATCAGGAAGATCACGTTGGCGCACACCTCCTGGACTGGTGACTCGTCCTGGCACAGGCGCTGCCCGCCGAGAGTCAACATCTCTCTGCTGGGCAGGAACTCGTTCACACCCAGCATCTTCATGATCCACTCGATCTGATTGACGAAGGGCGCCAACGCACGCACGAACGGTGACCGCAGGTTGCTCATGAAGGCGACCGGTGCCAGCGCTTGCATCGAGCGGATCTTCTTGTTGTAGTCCGGTCGCAGCGAAGCCATCACGAAGAAGGACGTAGTGCCTTGCGAATGGCCTGCATACTGCAACGTTGTATGTCCGGTGTTCCCGAGCGCGTAGTCGATCATGGCCGGTAGATCGAAATATCCGATCTCGTGCCAACTAAAATTCCAGAAGTCCGTATTGTGCGCATCCGGATCGTGGAAGATGTGGCGCCGCGAGTTGGTATTGCCACGGGCGTTACCCAGCCACACGTCGTATCCAGCGTCAACGAGCAGGTACGCGAGAGCCTTCCCCGGCCCCAGAATAACCCAATCGGCAGACGAACAGAGCAGACCATGTTGCAGGAACGCCACATGCTTACCGACCCGCGGAGGATTGGCCGGACTGCCAGGGATGCGGAACATGGTCAGAATGTAACCATCGGCCGTGATAACCTGGTGCCGCTCGAGCAAGTAGCCATCGCGCAGGATAATGTCGGCGGTAAAGTTGGTCGGCACATCGTGAGCCAATCGCAGGAACGGCTTCCTCGGAACGGGAAATCTTGCAGTAATCGCCCCGGCTATTAGCACCACCGGTAATAAGGCGACTTCAAGACGGATCATTCGCTTTGTCCGCTAAAAACGATCCCTAGCAAAGTACACTTTTTTCTCTACTTTCGCTGGCGCTCGGGCTATGCACTTTTATAGACAGTCGGCCCCGTCCGGTCGCATCCAACCACTGTCAGCATTCAGCAGCAGCCGAGGGGGACAAATCGATTGCAATCTTATCGAAGCAGCTTCCTAGTGGACAACCGGGGCCAGTTGTAGTTAAATATAAATTGAACCCAGTTGTACCCGGGGCCAGTTGTAGTTAAATATAGTTATGACCAGTTGTAACGACAGCCAATCCCAATATCCAATCTCATGTCCTCTCATGACCTTTCACGTCTACCTCTCACAGCGACAAATAAACAGCAACTCAATATGAGTTAATCCGATAACCTGTAAACCGATATAACCAAAGAATGTGGAAAATAAACGCACTTCTGCACGCGATTTGCTACCGAGTCAGTCAACACGTGCTTTCGAGCACAACCTATAATTGGCGTAGCCGTACGGAGTCGGTTGAGTGATAGTCTGTGATAACAGTGGAAAAAACACGAACTTTAAAATCGTTATTAAAGTGATTCCGAGAAAATAACACAATTATTTAATCATTCGCGACATGCAAACATGTTGTCGTCGTGGAATTGAGGATCCCCCTGCAGACTACACCTGGGGAACCAGCATGGTCAACCTGGCATACGGTACACACGATAGCAAATCAATACCTCATTGCTTCGCCAGTGTCCAGGGCCAGAATGGCCCACGTACTTCCACTGCTCAGTATCATACTCAGCGTGGTGGTCCTGCACTAACTGTGCTCGTGCAAGTGGCTAATTCTTCTTTATACCAGGTGGCGTCGGTTCCAATCACTCTAATCTCCGGCCCCACCACAATCTGAACCCGAAATCAGGACCAACGCTACCTCACACGCAACTATCTTATCGGACCCTATTTTCGAACAAACGCCACCAGTGGAGACCACAAGTGAAAGAGCTAGTACAGTTGGTCTTTATTAAT
>NW_026685726.1:0-2287 GCF_943735745.2 Anopheles bellator | reverse complement strand
TGGCACCATGACTAATAGGTTGCCTTTGCCGTTTTGCATAATAACGGCACACTGAACTGCTCCGTATCAGCTGCTAAACTGTGTCCGAAGGTGTCTGCCTTCCGATTGTTTTTCCATTGATTGCGATTTGTGAAATGGGTTTCGTGGTTTTAACGGTTCGTAACGTTAACGTGGACGCATCGAACATTGAAAGTAGTGCCTTCAGTTTGTAATCATATTTTTCCTGATCACGTTCCGCGTTCCATCGCTGAACTCCTTCGTGTAGATTGATTGGCTTTCCACACCCAGTTTGGACGCCAGCGAAACAAAAGATGAAGAAATCTACCCGCGGGAAAGGCTTCTGTCTATTTATTATGAAAAGCATTAAATAGATCTCATTTGCATGCTTCTCAAATTGCGAATGAGTATTTAGATTTAGAAATAATAGCCCAGCCCCGCTTGTGGGCCAACACATGCTGTTCAAACATCGGCATTTATTGCAATAGCCCGCGGCCACGCTCCAATGAGTTCCATTATCCTGCCTGCCGGTAGCATCCCGTATCACACCGTATTGAATTTTCCACCGATCTTATCTGATCATCCTCCCGTGAAAACGCTTCAAATAGTGCATGAATTATGTGTATAGGGCCGGTGGTTTTTAATGCTTTTCAATCACTCGCCACCGGTTCGTGCTACATTTTATTTGACTTCAATTTCACATTTCCACACCTTTATTTGAGGGGCGTATCATGAGGTTTAGAGCGATGAGTAGCGATCTTGGTTGGCTTTTCATCGTAGCTGTCGGCGGATTGATTAGAAGAATTGAGGTCTTCCAGTCCACATTGCTGCACTTCAACATCGTGGCTTGATTCAATTTTCAGGCCCGTTTGTTTTACAATCAATGGTTCATTCTAGTCACAATTATTATCTTCCGTGAAATGACTCAAACCCTTGCAGTTCTCTGTGCGGTCTGCAACTACAGCACCGCAACCGTAATCAGTGTTTTAAACTGTTCCTCGAACTCCGTAAATTAGCTTCATCGGCTCGTTTTGTTTTTCCTACGGTCGGTAAAACATGAACAAGCTGCCTAAAAAAAACTAACCCTTAGGAAACCGGGGCTTCACAGGAGGCAACAGCGAACTCACTAACGAACTCCTGCGGTCAACAGCGAGGAAAATGCACGGAATTTAACGCTCGTAAGGATGGCTCAAACACTTTTTTATCCGACTCAGATCTGACTTTTCGCATGGGTCGCAAGTGGCCCTACCCACAAAAAAAACGAAGGGGACCCGTTAACACTCTCGTAACCAGTTCATTTGCTTATGCTCCCGGGAAACAATCAGAGACCCCTTCGAGCTGCCAGAAGATGCACCGGTCCGTGCAACAACAGAAAAATGATGGCTTAAATTAAAACAAAACCGAAACTCCACGCTCCGCAAGGAATTACAATAAGCCGCACGAGAAAAGAAATACTCGCCGTGCAATCATCATAATCAAATGCATTATACTCATTAGTGGACGGTGGGTTACTTGTGCTGTCCGTGCCGATTTAATTTGCTGATTGACACAGAGGATCGTGCGAGAAAAAGTACAATCACTCTCGGCACTGCGTTGCCGATCCTTCGTGATCGTGAGCTTGGGACTTGTTAATCAGTTTTCAGTCGAGAAAAGCGTATTAGAAACATGGAAAAAGGTAATTTTCAAAGTGTTTCGGTTACAATTTCCGTTCATCGATCGGTCATTGAGAACGAAATAAAAAAAGGAGTTCGTCAGTACGATCATATGCCCTAAAATGTTTTTTAAAGAGAAGGTACTTCAATTCAACTATGGAAACATATCATATTCAAACAAAAAAATCATCGTTAGTGTACTGTACAATGCAGGATCTTCAACCTAATAATATTGGCATATGAACGGGATGAGCTGAAACTCCAGCTCCCGGCTTTAATTAAATCAGTTTAGAGAAATCATTAAACTAAAGTTCCGGCTCCACTCCACTTACAATTCCATTGTTTCTCTTTTTGCGGTTTGCAATCGCTAAAAATGCCAATCATTTGGCCATCTTAAACACAAAGCCGCGAATAAACTCTCCACTCTGGCCGGCTTCATAAGCCGCAGCAACGGCCAGTAGCCTGCGGCATATTTCTGTCGCAACTTTCTGCGCCTGGCAACCTGCAAGGTCCTCAATCATTAATCTTGCCAACACCCTGACAGCGGGCTTTCGAAACATTGTCGTGCACGAAGATCCGCCACGGCCCCGAGCGGATCCTGCTTTTCCGATCGTTAATTTCCCCTTCCCAAGTACGGC
>NW_026685725.1:0-2293 GCF_943735745.2 Anopheles bellator | reverse complement strand
AAGAAAGCACTGTGTGTATATGACAAAGTATCTGGTAGTTGGGTCCTTAGAAAACCTCTTTATATTCACCGCAGCGGCACTTTTCAATTTGTTTCCCGTTGTTCCGACGCGATAACGCAAACATAAGACGTTGGGCCATGAGGATAACATTGTGTATATGCCACCCTCCTTGTATTACATTCTGTTGGAGCTTATGTGTCCTCTGTTCGCGTATCGTGAGATGAAGAGATGAAAAGGAAGTGGGTGATTGCGATACTCGGAGATATGTGCCATTGCTAAGTGATTGGTAGATTTCGTTGTATTAATACTGTGCTCTGTTTGCAGAAGCTTGTTGGTTATCGTATAATGAGTTAACTTGCGGTCCCCCGAGGGTCGCGACTAACACAATCCGAGCAGCAAAGCCATCAGCCCCCCTGAAAACTCGGAGTGTATTGTCAATAATCAGAAAATGCTTCAGGCTATTGTAAATCGAGAACATAATTTATACAGCATTTATTAAAAACGGCAAAAGTTTAACATCTCCAGCCATAGTTTAATTTCAAAACAATTGATACGGGTTAGCGTTATGGTGCCATGGTAATAAATTACACTATGTAATTACATTATGTATAAAATTAATTACACACAAAATTAAATTATGTTGAAGCAGCCACAAATGTTTGCATTTAATATATACATTGGATGCAGTGCCTTGTACTCCCACACGCCAAGTACTGCCTCTCGACCTCTAGTGAATACAAAATTAAAACCCCTTTGTAACCGTATTGCATTCGATTCGATTCGCGACCACATATATAAAAATCATGCTGCTGTGCACGTGTTCGGTTTTAGTAAACGAACAGTGCAATAAAGCGTCCGATAAGCGAAAAACTTTCAGGGCGCCCAATGATTATTACCTTGTCATCCGTCGAATTCTCTCACATGTTATTTATTGCCAATCGGCAGAATGGCAATACGTCTTATGTTGCCACACTATCAATCTTCAATCGGGCACGCACCATGAATTTTATTTGTCTGTTGGCCGTTGCTTTGCTGCCGGATTCGGATGAAGAAAGACAAACTCCGGGCGTAAATATTTTACAACTCTTGCAACTCTTGTTAAAATTCCCGATGGAAACTCGGCTCGTTGACGGAAATGATGATTGTTTTCTTCGTTTTATGATCGATACTCTCCGAATGTTCTTAAAACTCCACACTTCATGAGGCTCGGCCCGATCGAAAACATTTATTTGGGGGGAAGTTCGATTGTCATAGAATTGGTCTGATTAAGTTTGTGTCTCAATTCTATGATACGATGTCCCATCATGGCTGGCAGTTAACGATGATTCGAATTGAATAAAATTCTCGTGGGCTCGCACATTGACAGCTAAAGGCCTCCAAATATCTCAGAAGCAACGTCAGAAGCATCGCGATTCGCAAGGTAGCCAACCTTGCAAGATGCGCAAATCGTCTGTGAAGCATAAATTACCATCTACGGACTTCGGCTTGTCGTTTTCTCCGTGAGTCGCACAAACGGAATCCTTTTGAGTACTGGTCGTTCGGCGTAGTCAGGAATTTTATGATCGGCCTGTCTTTTTACTTCGGAAGAAAAACCTCGCGTAAAGTAAACTCAATGGCGATCGCAATTTGGTCTTGGGATGTGTTCTTCCTGTGATCTCCGTCATTCGTTAAGATTGGTCAGTTAGGTTGGCCCGTAAGTTGGGATCAAAAGTCGAACCATCAAATTGGTCGGGGAATGCCACATTGTCCAAAGTGCGCACGTGTTTTCCAAATAAGGTTAACCGTTGACGGCAGCCTGTGGTAAGTCTGCAGATAAACTGTATTTGCATGACTTTCGAAACTGTATGTTCGTTTGCTGCGAACAAATGCGAAAGTATGCAGTTTGTTTAAAATAGAGCAATAGTTGTAGGTAGGCAATTATCGCCATGAAATGATTTAACTATCAATCTCCAGAGGGAGAGAGAGAGAGAAAGTGTGTGCTCTAAATAGCTAGATTGCTGTACAACCGCCATCATGAGTTTCTCCTGCACTAAGGTCCTCAGTCGGGCTTCCCAATGCCAAGCGGATTCAAAGGAAATGGCCAATTTGAGTCCAGTGCCCCATCGAAATCTGCGCTGTCTATAAATAAAGGGCACAAACGAACGCAGCACGAGCAAACCCAGGCGGTTGCGTGGTGAGGTTTGTTTTATGAGCTGTGTTTTCTGCAATAAAGATAAAACCGAAATAAATAATAACGTTTGCAGCATAAACACCGAGGGGCGAAAACGAAGCAGCAGCCGTGCAGTCAGAAAAG
>NW_026685724.1:0-2302 GCF_943735745.2 Anopheles bellator | reverse complement strand
CCGGTTGTGGCCACTTGTGATCGAGCCATACGAAAATTCAACGAGCGCACCGAAACCACCGGCCGCCACCACCCGAAGCAATAAAGCAACGGGGTTGTGTTGGTCTGATAAAATATTTGCTAAAGAGACGCGTGGCCAAACCGACGCATCTATCAAAGTGGATAACTTTATGTGCCGTTGAGTTTATTTTAAGCACAGCTGACACCGCGGTTTACTACTTCCGGTTTGAAGGCGTCAGATTTTCTAATCATTTCGCTTTATGTTCGCAGTCTCTGAATTGCACCAATAATTGATGTCTTTATTTCGTGCCTTTGCAGTTTGTGTCTATCTGATCCGATCGCTCTGGGTGTCTCAGCGATCCTGCGGAAACGACGTCGTACGTCCAGCGATGGCACACGTGACATATAGTGAGTGAAACTGAAAAAAAGTCAACATACAAGCCGATCGGCGGAACGGCGAAGATTTATGTCAATCGATTTGTCTTTATATCATCAGTTTCAATCGATGGTCGTTCCTTTTTTCGACGGCCACGCTGGAC
The DNA here is from genome assembly GCF_943735745.2 of Anopheles bellator. Taxonomy (NCBI): domain Eukaryota; kingdom Metazoa; phylum Arthropoda; class Insecta; order Diptera; family Culicidae; genus Anopheles; species Anopheles bellator. The sequence continues at coordinate 1,764 of NW_026685724.1, read as the reverse complement.
GCTCTAAGCTGCATGTTCAGAAGGCCCACGTTTCTAGTGTCCCGGTTTTTTCGAGGCCCATTTCGTGATTTAGTGACGGCACATCGGGACTTGTAAGCAAATGGGAAGTAAATAACTCAAACGCAGTGCTACACAATGCGCCCCACAACGATTTATCTTTTATGGCACAATCCTTGGCACAGTGCGGCAAACACGTTCTTAGAACCCAGGAAAATGCAATATACAAGGTGCGTTTCACGGAAAACAGGACTTTTTAAAAATGAAGTTAAAAACAAATGTTTTTGGGCTAATTCTTTTTTATTTATTCAAAATAATCTCCCTCGGATGCAATACACTTTTTTGCGCGGTCTAAAAGCATTTCAAATGAGTGTTTTATGTCCTTCAGAGGGATCGCTTTGAGGATGTCGGTACACGCCTTTTGGATGGCATTTACGTCCGTATATCGCTGGCCTTTCATGGGCAAATGCATTTTTCCGAAGAGGTAGAAGGTAGAAGAGGTCGCAAGGTGCCAAATACGACGAATGCGGGGAGTGATTGATATTTAAAATGTGATTTTTAGTCAAAAATTCGTCAAAAAGAGTCAAAAGAATTCGGAGCAATTTTTGGTCGAAGGTCAACTTGTGCGGAACAAACCTTGCACACACCTTCCGGAAGCCCAGGTTTTCCGTCAAAATGCGATAAATTGATGGTTTGGAGATGCCCAATTCCATTTCCATAAATGAGAGTAAGTGAAAGTGAAGATTTTGGCTGATATTTGACAAAGTCACGCACAATTTCGATGGATTCTGGCGTGATCACGGTAAATTCCGGGCCTGGATGATCGTCGTCATTTAGGTCCTCCCGACCGTTTTTGAATCGGTTAAACCAGGCATGCACTCTGCTACGGGATAAACAATCAGCACCATACACTTGGTTCATCAATTGAAACGTTTCGGTAAAAGTTTTACCAAGTTTAAAGCAACACTTAATATTGGCTCTTTGTTCGATGCTCATTTTTGTAGCGATGACACAAACATACTGTCACTTAAAACGCAATAACTCGACTTCCAATGGATGAAATGTCATCAAATTTTTACTGGAAGTTGGGAAAGGATGTGCTTACCAACACACATTCTCACCAAGAGATAGCGCTGCCCGAAATGTCCCGATTGAAAAAGTCCTGTTTTCCGTGAAACGCACCTTGTAGATGGAACAAATACTTATAAAGTGAAAACGTCTCTCGTCACTCAGTCTGACAGACTGATTGAAAAACGTTTTGCTTCTCATAATGTCACTGTATTTCCACGTTATACGGTTCTCGGATCGCAGTCCTGGTTCATATTTGTCGCACTGTGCATATTAAAACGCGATCCTCGATGTATCGTAGCAACGAAATATCGACCTACGATGGAACGGTTATTAGTGAGTTAATTGTTAATCCTATTTTCTGTAATTATTCCGAAATGATTACGTACTTTCATTTAACTTAAAAATAAAGCAAAACATAGATAAGCCGCGAATAAGTATACCTTTTTATCAAATGATGCTCTCGGCCACAATCATCCTGTCTTTGAAGGGAAAGACTCAATTTTCTAAGGCAAAAACTGAAACGAACCATTTTGTTAATTTGCTGCCCGTATCAGGAAGGGCTCGTAGTCAGCGAGGGCTAATCTTTAAGATTTCATTAAACAAACTTCTACCGGTCCGCCGACGTGGGCCCGTTGTAGCCTGGCCGCTTCGCTGGAGTGATTCTGTTAGCGTTTTTTTTTTCATCTTTCGCAACCT
>NW_026685723.1:0-2304 GCF_943735745.2 Anopheles bellator | reverse complement strand
ATTATGATTAGGCTTTAGGCTGTGAAAGAATCATGTTTGCGTTTTAAAGGAGAAGGAAGTCCTGCTTCCTTCGCTCTTCGAATAGCTTTTTCCTATTTTGTTTTATCTTTTCTTGAATGGTGGGTTGGTTATTTTGTTCTAAGGTCCATATTTTCGTTTCGGGAGCTCTACGGTGGATTGAATTTGTAATGCGACTCAGCTTAGTGGTTCGGTGCTGGTGTTCGTAAATCAATTATGGCATTTGAGCGCGGTCCCCTATTAAATGTGCGGCATTTATTCTTAATTTGGATTTTGGGCTTACATGATTTTATTTCTTTGTAATCCCTTTGTTTCTTTCTCACCCATTGCCCTCAGCCTGAATGAACGCCTACCGCCAAAGTGCTGCCTTACACTACGACATACCGTTGCATACCATTACGACGCCATTGGTTCACTCCGGTCTCGCGCGGGCAATCTTATGGATGAATAAACAAAATCATTTCCGTCGTAGGAAAGTATCAAAAATCCCTTCTCACCGAAGCCGCTAAATTGAATAAAGGTGGATTTGATGGGCAAAGTTTAATATGACCAGCTTTGAAACCGAGTCCTCTTTGGAACCTTTTTTTCACTTGTAGGGAAACCCTTCGTCTTGTGGTGGTCCATTTGGTTAATATTAGGAAGGAAAAAGAAAGGGATTCATGCTTTCTCGAGGCGTTGCGAACATGAATGAAAAAATTATGAAATAGAAAAATAAATATCCACCCGGCCAACGGTAGGGCCGATGAAGAAACTGTTGTTGAACAAACATAAATCACTTTTTTATTGTGATCCTTTTTGTTTTTTCTCGTTCCCTTCACTACATCCACTTCCTCCGTGTATGCAAGTTAGCTCTTGAATATAGCGAAATTTGCTTCGCTCAAATAGCATTATAGCATTACGAAAACGGAAACAAGTCTCCTTGCTTCGTGACCCAAGCGAAGGATTCGCCTTCGCAACAATCTAGAAATGTTCGTTGGTCCGTGGAAAATTGTGCCTTTTCCTCTGCGTCGCGAAAGAAAAGTTTTCCCTATAAACTTTTGCCAAGGTGTCATTTTTAATGTAATGTTGCCAATGTTTCTAGCAGAGCAACAGTTTGTCTGTGTTTGTTGCAGACTATTTCAGTAGGAGTCCTTTTCCTCGTACAAATTGTTTCGCCGTAGGCTACCGTCTCAGATGGCGAGGAATTTTTTTAATGTAGAAGAAATTACCGGGCCAGGAGCCAAAATATCAACTGGCGGGGATTTAATTTTGAAAGGATTTTGTCAGGAGTTTGTTTTGAGAAAAATGTTCTTCCTTAAACCTTGAAGATTAGTGAGCATGTCGATGTGAAGCATTTGTTCGATTACATTACGCACGCCAAAACTCATCCACTATCTTGTCAAGAAACAACCGATCGTTTTCAGTAGAAGGCTCATTTCTCTGTTTCATTTTCCTCATTTTGTTCGAGAAACAAAAACCAACACATCTTACGAAAGGAAGAGCATTATTAAATAATATTTATCGCCTGATAATAGACAAATTTATGATCAACGTTGTTTCAGTTGGCACAAAGAGCACAATATGGAAAGCAAAGGGGAAGCCAAGAAGACTGTTTCCCTTGAGAAATATTCCAAGCAGAGCCCCAAATTCATCATTAAAATAATTTGGCAATAATCATAAATAATGTTACCATTTCTTCGCTGTTGAAGCGTAGAAAAAAGGGTACGGATCCTTGGCTGAAGCCTTGGCACGGAGCTGATTTTTTAATGATCGAAGAAACACTTTGTCATGCGTTTCGGTGTTGTTGCCTTCGTAGTCCCAAGGATTCGACAAGGGGGATCGCTTTACGACAGACACATGCAAGTTTAATTGGATTTAAAGAGTAACGAACGCCCTGCAACAACCACCACGATGATTGGCCGCCTCGTTGGGCCGGCCTGCCGGCTATAGAAAGTTCTGTGCGGCACTAAGTGGGGAAACTACACACTTCCTTTGGCTTCCCATCCGGTTCCGACACACGCAGACACGTGGTGGTGAAAACTGAAATTGAATCCAACTTCTCCATCGTCGCGAATCCCCGTAGCAGACGCACCGAGTGCCGCGCAAAGAGCAAGTCAGGCAGAGTTAAGAACATTAAATCAACGTTTTGGCGGGCTGGGCTCCGCTTTCCGGCTCTACCGGCTCTACCGGTTGTTACACGCTATGCAATTTTGGTTTCGGGGCTTCCGGGACGTAAACCTGTGCATAAATATAATTTGCTCGGGGCAAAGTATGCACCACAGTGCATTATAAAGTCTTCCTAAAGAC
>NW_026685722.1:0-2305 GCF_943735745.2 Anopheles bellator | reverse complement strand
TCAAGAAAAAATTCCATCCAAAACTGGAAAATTTGCTGCTCGATTGGGAGTGCACCCTGTTCCTCGGTACGCTTGCGCGCCCGATCGATCAGCATGATGTTACCGATGGTTGACTTCAAGTACCACTTCGGCGGGCGTAATTTAAACATGTACTCGGCGGCTTGGATCGCTTTAGCGTAGTTCTCCGCCAGCACTGATATCTCAAAGAACGTGGCAACGTTCCAATAGTCGCGGATCTGCGCCAACGAGCCTTTTTTTCCGATGAGATTGTTCAACTTCATACCGATGTACTGTAGCTCACTGTCACTGAAGTCCTTGCCGTCGATCACCAGCAGTGTGGCCAAGTTGATGCCGGCAAACTCGTTCGGCTGTACTTCGAACGACTTCCGGTACCAGATAATCGCGTTTCGGAGACTTTCCTGATCAGTGTGGTTCGATTCCACAAACATGTCCTTGTAGATTCGTCCGTACAGGCACAGCATGTCTGGGAAATGATTCTCCTTCTTCTCGAGCGCTTTCGTACAGGTACGGAGCGCTCGCTCCCGGTCTCCCTCCTGATTGCGGCGGTTCAGCGCGAACGCGTACAGGTAGTGCATGTGGCCGGTATTGATGTAGTTTTGCTTGTTTGGTATCGTCTGCAAATCATCGACTAGCTGCACCATTGCGTCATAATCCTGAACGTCCCGCAACGACAGCATGTACGTCTGAACGATCTCCTTCGAGAGGACGTGAGGGTCGTCGAGTCGCTTCCGCATATTGCGCAACATGCGCTGCAGCTCCTCTACATTGCCTGCGTGCTGATCGCGCAAGCTTCGCAGATCCGACAAAAACTTTTCGCGCAAATGTGCCTTCGACTGGATCTCCACTTCTTGGAACAGTTTCCGAAGCGCAGCGAGTAATGATGTTGGCTGTTGCTGCTGTTGAGTCTGCTGCGTAGGTTGTTGATGCTGCTGCTGGCCGGATTGAAGTAACGAAGGCTGATCCTCGGCTACACCGCTCTTGAGTGGGCTCGTAATCAACACGCAACTGCCACTCTCGTGCAGCCGATACGAGACAAACTGATAGTTGCCACATGAAAGCTTCATACGCAGTGTCGCCTCGTTCTGCGTGTCGTTATAGATGACAATGTTGCCTTTCATTTCGAAGCTTTCACGCACGCCTAACTGATAGCAGAGCGTGCTTTGCTGCGTCTGTACGCTTAGGTCAACCACCACGATGTCGGCATTGTAGAACGACTCCAGCGTGTTAAGGTCGCCGTAGTCGAGTACCTCGAACAGGAGCAGCTGAAGATTTCCGCCGACCTGAGCGCACGCCTGCCGCACTTCCTCGAGGGCTGCCTTTCGTTGGTTAAGAAAAGCGCTCTGCTCACAATCGATTACTACCGCAATGTCCATGCGGGGACGCTGGTGGCCTCCTCCCGTCCCAGATGCTAGACCCGATCCTGAGCCTGCACCCGCGGCCACTGCCGTGCCACCAGAGATTTCACTCAAATTGGACATGCTACCGCCGGTTTTGGTGCCTGCATGTGCGTCTACGGTTGGAAAATGAGAAAAAATGATAAACATAGTGCATAATCTGGAAAAATATTTGAACATAGTGCATAATCTGGCCCCTAGGAGAATCTGGAGATAATGACGACCCCTTTTGTATTATTCCATACACACCACCACCAAGCACCACACACCATATCAAATTGGGAACCATGTATCCCGACGATGTCGGGTGCAAACGCTCGCACATTATCGTTCCCCTAGTGCACGACGGTTTCATTTTACTTTTCGTTTTTGGGTCAGCTCTTGAAATATGAATTGTTCAACATTTGCTTGCAGCCGACCATGAAAACCAAAACAAAACGAAAAAAAAAATTCTGACGCCATTCGGTTTTACGACGTTTCGCGCATTCCACAGCTATGTCGCAAGTGTCTCCAGCCGAGCTGACCACGAAGACGTTTGGAAACGAGGGAGACCCGACCCTTAGACCCTTTAAGCGTGACCGTCAAATGCGTCGCGTGAACGCCAAGCGACGTCGCTGTGTAAGGATGCAAAGTAAAACCAATGGAAAGAAAAATATGCCTAATACCAATCCTCGAGCACTGATCCTTATATCAGCCACAAAAAGACAGCCAACAACGATGTCCGCAGGGCATAAGCGATAGCAAAATCTGAACATGTGATTATCGCCACAGATCCGTGATCAGATCTATAAAAAGCAAGAGGGAGTTGGAAAACCTTTCCCCATTGTGAAGCATAATTGCTGTCGCATAATGTCGAAAAAATTGAAATGCCAAACAATTTGCTGGAGATG
>NW_026685721.1:0-2305 GCF_943735745.2 Anopheles bellator | reverse complement strand
TCAAGAAAAAATTCCATCCAAAACTGGAAAATTTGCTGCTCGATTGGGAGTGCACCCTGTTCCTCGGTACGCTTGCGCGCCCGATCGATCAGCATGATGTTACCGATGGTTGACTTCAAGTACCACTTCGGCGGGCGTAATTTAAACATGTACTCGGCGGCTTGGATCGCTTTAGCGTAGTTCTCCGCCAGCACTGACATTTCAAAGAACGTGGCAACGTCCCAGTAGTCGTGGATTTCCGCCAACGAGCCTTTTTTGCCGATGAGATTGTTCAACTTCATACCGATGTACTGTAGCTCACTGTCACTGAAGTCCTTGCCGTCGATCACCAGCAGTGTGGCCAAGTTGATGCCGGCAAACTCGTTCGGCTGTACTTCGAACGACTTCCGGTACCAGATAATCGCGTTTCGGAGACTTTCCTGATCAGTGTGGTTCGATTCCACAAACATGTCCTTGTAGATTCGTCCGTACAGGCACAGCATGTCTGGGAAATGATTCTCCTTCTTCTCGAGCGCTTTCGTACAGGTACGGAGCGCTCGCTCCCGGTCTCCCTCCTGATTGCGGCGGTTCAGCGCGAACGCGTACAGGTAGTGCATGTGGCCGGTATTGATGTAGTTTTGCTTGTTTGGTATCGTCTGCAAATCATCGACTAGCTGCACCATTGCGTCATAATCCTGAACGTCCCGCAACGACAGCATGTACGTCTGAACGATCTCCTTCGAGAGGACGTGAGGGTCGTCGAGTCGCTTCCGCATATTGCGCAACATGCGCTGCAGCTCCTCTACATTGCCTGCGTGCTGATCGCGCAAGCTTCGCAGATCCGACAAAAACTTTTCGCGCAAATGTGCCTTCGACTGGATCTCCACTTCTTGGAACAGTTTCCGAAGCGCAGCGAGTAATGATGTTGGCTGTTGCTGCTGTTGAGTCTGCTGCGTAGGTTGTTGATGCTGCTGCTGGCCGGATTGAAGTAACGAAGGCTGATCCTCGGCTACACCGCTCTTGAGTGGGCTCGTAATCAACACGCAACTGCCACTCTCGTGCAGCCGATACGAGACAAACTGATAGTTGCCACATGAAAGCTTCATACGCAGTGTCGCCTCGTTCTGCGTGTCGTTATAGATGACAATGTTGCCTTTCATTTCGAAGCTTTCACGCACGCCTAACTGATAGCAGAGCGTGCTTTGCTGCGTCTGTACGCTTAGGTCAACCACCACGATGTCGGCATTGTAGAACGACTCCAGCGTGTTAAGGTCGCCGTAGTCGAGTACCTCGAACAGGAGCAGCTGAAGATTTCCGCCGACCTGAGCGCACGCCTGCCGCACTTCCTCGAGGGCTGCCTTTCGTTGGTTAAGAAAAGCGCTCTGCTCACAATCGATTACTACCGCAATGTCCATGCGGGGACGCTGGTGGCCTCCTCCCGTCCCAGATGCTAGACCCGATCCTGAGCCTGCACCCGCGGCCACTGCCGTGCCACCAGAGATTTCACTCAAATTGGACATGCTACCGCCGGTTTTGGTGCCTGCATGTGCGTCTACGGTTGGAAAATGAGAAAAAATGATAAACATAGTGCATAATCTGGAAAAATATTTGAACATAGTGCATAATCTGGCCCCTAGGAGAATCTGGAGATAATGACGACCCCTTTTGTATTATTCCATACACACCACCACCAAGCACCACACACCATATCAAATTGGGAACCATGTATCCCGACGATGTCGGGTGCAAACGCTCGCACATTATCGTTCCCCTAGTGCACGACGGTTTCATTTTACTTTTCGTTTTTGGGTCAGCTCTTGAAATATGAATTGTTCAACATTTGCTTGCAGCCGACCATGAAAACCAAAACAAAACGAAAAAAAAAATTCTGACGCCATTCGGTTTTACGACGTTTCGCGCATTCCACAGCTATGTCGCAAGTGTCTCCAGCCGAGCTGACCACGAAGACGTTTGGAAACGAGGGAGACCCGACCCTTAGACCCTTTAAGCGTGACCGTCAAATGCGTCGCGTGAACGCCAAGCGACGCCGCTGTGTAAGGATGGAAAGTAAAACCAATGGAAAGAAAAATATGCCTAATACCAATCCTCGAGCACTGATCCTTATATCAGCCACAAAAAGATAGCCTACAACGATGTCCGCAGGACATAAGCGATAGCAAAATCTGAACATGTGATTATCGCCACAGATGCGTGATCAGATCGATAAAAAGCAAGAGGGAGTTGGAAAACCTTTTCCCATTGTGAAGCATAATTGCTGTCGCATAATGTCGAAAAAATTGAAATGCCAAACAATTTGCTGGAGATG
>NW_026685720.1:0-2309 GCF_943735745.2 Anopheles bellator | reverse complement strand
AAAAAAATACAATGCCGTCCACAGTGTGGAGGATAAAAAAGACCTTGACGAAATATGCGGTCTGTACAACACAGAGAGCCGAATAGGGAAATTCTGGGCTGACATCTCTGTGAATGGTAAATGCATCAAATTTGAAGTGGATACCGGTGCCCCGGTTGCAATAATAAGTCTGGAGGACTTTAAAAAGACATTGCCGTCTTTAAAATTAACTGCTGCAGATTTGACGCTGATAAGTTACAGCGGAGACCCGGTCAAACTGCAAGGTAAATGTACAGTTTCGGTTAAAAGTGCAAACGACGCACTCCGATTACCATTGTACGTAGCTGAAAACCGTAAGCACCCGTTATTAGGGAGGAATTGGATCAAGGCGCTACGACTTGATATGAACCAATTTCACGAAATACACACAGTGGATGTTACTAATACAGATGGCGACACATCGGTAAAAAAATTGCTACAAAAATACGATGGTGTGTGTGCCGAGCCCATAGGCAAAAATTAACGGGCTGGTAGCGAAACTGCGATTGAAAGAGAATGCGCAGCCAATTTACATGAAAGCAAGAACGGTACCATTTGCAATAAGAACTGCGGTAGAGCAGGAAATAGAGAAACTCGTGCGTAAAGATTGATGCAGTACAAAGTATGCCTACTCCGGAGAACAAAGAACAAGTGCGTTCATTTGTGGGTTTGGTAAATTATTATGGACGATTCCTGCCGAACCTGAGCACATTAATCTATCCACTGAATCAACTGCTGCGGAATGACGTGCCATTCCAATGGTCGAAATCATGCGAAGAAGCATTTCGACGGGTTAAAGAAGAGATGCAGTCGGATACATGCTTGGTACACTACAATCCGGAGTTGCCGTTGGTGTTAGCGACTGATGCGTCGCCTTATGGAGACCCAACGCAGATACAAACAAGATTGCATAATGCGAGGCATACGGGTATACGTACCACCTAAACTGCGGTCAAAAGTACTTGACGAATTACATTCTGCACATTTTGGAAGCACTCGTTTGAAGACACTTGCAAGAGGTTACGTGTGGTGGGAACGCATGGATCGAGAGATCGAAGAGTTGGTAAAGAATTGCGCACCTTGCCAAGTTACGCGTCCTAACCCTGTCAAAGCACCGTTACATTGCTGGGAACCTGCCACACAACCCTTTGAACGAGTACATATCGACTTTGCTGGGCCATTTATGCAAACATATTTCATCGTTTTTGTCGACGCTTACTCGAAATGGCCAGAGGTAAAAATGCTACGAGACATTACTACTGCTTCCACTATTACTGCATGTAGAGAGTTCTTTACTACTTATGGAATACCCTGCGTCTTAGTAAGCGACAACGGTGTACAGTTCACCTCGAATGAATTCCAGAAGTTCCTGAAGCTCAATGGTATTTTCCATAAAATGGGTGCGCCATATCACCCTGCTACGAATGGTCTAGTGGAGAGGTTCATTCAAACCTTCAAAAATAAGATGAAGGCACTACAATGTGAAAAAGTTAACATGCACAAGGAACTCTGCAACATATTGCTGAATTATCGTAAAACCGTTCACCCGACTACAGGAAAATCACCGTCTATGATGATTTTCAATCGACAAATACGTTCTCGTCTCGATGTGATGTTACCTACTGCTAAAATCACCGAGACTGCTACTGATCATAACGTTCGAACTATTCCCGTGGGGGGAAGAGTTGCTGCCCGTGACTATATGGATCACAAGAAGTGGAAGTTCGGGCGAATCTTAGAAAAGCTAGGAAAGCTACATTACCGAGTCCAGTTGGATGACAACCGTATCTGGAAGCGTCACATTGACCAGCTACGAGAAGTCGGAGGTAATATCCAAACCGTTTACAAGTTACCGGCCTTACCTACGTTACAGGATGAGGCACTGCCTGCTGAACCGTTACTGGAACCTACTACTACTACTACAACCAGTACGTCAGAACCTTCTACGTCGGTAAACGAACCCTTGACTGAGAAGTGCATACCGGAAGTTGTGTCAACTTCATTACCAGGTACGAGCGAACGTACCGAACCAATACAAACGGTCAGAAGATCAACGAGGCCATCCAACCCGCCGAAGAGGCTGACACTGTAGCAGAATACGCAAGGGGGGAAGAGCTGTCGTGGACCTGTGACAAGGGAGCTGTCAAACGTGACAGGCAGTCGATCATAAGCAAGCGTGCTGAACAGACGTGCTGTGTTACTTACTACAATAAAGGTTGATAGGTAGATATTGTAACCAACCTACCAAAGTTACTTTACAAGTTCGACTAATTACGTGCAAGGTCACAATA
>NW_026685719.1:0-2310 GCF_943735745.2 Anopheles bellator | reverse complement strand
AGCTGTCCAATTGCTGGCCGTGCCACGAAGGGAACACGTGATTTGCTCTTATCTCATACTTCACTCATTTCCTTATATTCCTTTAAAATTTATACCAGAAACGCATGATTAAAGCGACCGCTTATAGTGGAATGAAAACCAAAATGAGACGAAACGTTATGATTTATCTACTTACCGCTCTTGCCTGGGCAGGATCGATAAAACCGTTGATGGCGATCATGAACACCAACGGACTAAGAAGCTCGATCACCCTCATCAAATGAGTGGCCGCCATTATAACACTGCGAACAGGACGAAATCACAATAGTCCTTCGTTGCTCTGCTTGTCTCTAATTTCCACGACACACTTGTTTCACATTACACAGTTTGCTCTATCTCCAGTAATGCAAGCTCCTTTACTTTCTACTAAATTACGATGGTAGCTTTGTGGAAAACGACCTAATTCTCTGCGCATCTGTGTTTAAACATTTAGGAGGCGCGTTTCACTGTGACGCCCGAAGAAAAAACAAACTGTTACTGTGAACGATTACCAAATTAAATACTCAACAATCGCGATCGCGAATTGATTATTAATTTCGCGACATACCAAGCTCCCGAAAGTCCCGCACGGCGCTCCCCTCTAGTAGTCTCTATCTTAGTATGTTGGTCTCGAGATCTCTTCTAAACCATACGCCTGCTGAAAGCTATCGATTCAATAACATCGAAACACCGGCCGCAGAAGTTACGTGACGTAAAACGACCCAATACACGCTGAGCCCATATAGCCCGATACAAGCTGAGACCGCACCGTGAAATCGGTTGTGGAAAGTTCACACACGCGGTAGTTTAATGGTGGACCGGAACACACCAACCACCCAAGGCAGCATGCTCCGTCGGTTGATGGTCGTCATTGAAGTTGGCCTGAATAAAAAAGCGCACCAGTTGGCGACGTCGAAGCAAAACGACAACCCCAAAGACACTATTTTTCCGGCCCAACACGGAACACCTTTTCCACAAAGAGACTAAACGAACGAATGTTTTGCAATACACCCACAACGAGCAGCAGGGAAAAGCACACTCCGCGTGAGAACCGCACCGGACCGAACGAACCGCGAGAGTGCCAACACATCCCGAATGTCATCCTTTGGTTCGGGGCTCGGTTTGGCATATTGCGCACGCTGGGCAAACGATGTTCGGCACCCGAAGTCATTGCGCTTCGCATATCCTTACGAAAGACCCGAAGGACTATTCGTGTGCTGGTATATTGGAGGTTATTATCGTACGTACGATAGGAAAAGTCACGGTATCAGTGCCATTCGCAATCATGTTTGCCACACACATAATAGTATGGTCTATCGCTTTTCTCGTGCCTTTGGAAACACAAAAACCTATTTATTGTAAATAGAAAATCAGAAAGGAAACTGGTATAATTTGTATACGAATTGTTTACGGGTGCTTAAACCAAAACAAGCATCCCTTTCTTCTGCAGCTTTTAACAAGCTTCGATAGCCTACAATTGGAACGTGCCTGTACAGTACTGCGTGGCGCAAACCATGGAGACTTGACCAAACCGACGTGGAGGATAATGTTTCCAGAGATTTTCTCCACTCTTTACTCAGTACGCGCAGCGACAGAAGGATCCGGTCGCACAGAGCTGATAAAAATGTTACCTACGACTTGATTGAACAGTAATTGCTTGCTAATCGTATGCTCCCAAACCGTCACCGATAGCACACTGTTGCCATAGAGGAGCGTGAAACTGTCGAAATACTCCATCGTCATCGCTAGGATATTCCACCAAAAGCAAGGTAGCTCCCTATCGCGTCCTGCTCTCTTAGGATGCACGAGAGTCGCCAATACCCCTTTTTCTGCTCCCGCCACAAAAAATATTTGTGTCTATAAACTGCAACTTGTACATTTATCGAAATGTTATGCATTAAACACAAAAGGGCCTTCGAATCCGAATGCCAAACGCAGGTCAAATCTTTCATCGATCAATCATGGTGCACCAGAGATTGAAATATAAATACGGCCTGGTCCGTTCTTTTAAGAATTAAAATGTTACTAATGCACCGATAAATTAGCGATTGCATTATGAATCTCACATTTTCGTTGATTTACAGTGTAACGACGATGTTTATCCAATCGATTAATGTTCGTCGTACAGTACGTCATAGTGTGTTGTGTTTTTAATGTGAATGTGTTTATGCAAAATCGCTTCGCCTCAGATATGCGAATGGATGTAGCGAATAACCGCTGGGTTATCGTTATCGGGCGATCATCGAGCTGTCCAATTGCTGGCCGTGCCACGAAGGGAACACGTGATTTGCT
>NW_026685718.1:0-2310 GCF_943735745.2 Anopheles bellator | reverse complement strand
AGCTGTCCAATTGCTGGCCGTGCCACGAAGGGAACACGTGATTTGCTCTTATCTCATACTTCACTCATTTCCTTATATTCCTTTAAAATTTATACCAGAAACGCATGATTAAAGCGACCGCTTATAGTGGAATGAAAACCAAAATGAGACGAAACGTTATGATTTATCTACTTACCGCTCTTGCCTGGGCAGGATCGATAAAACCGTTGATGGCGATCATGAACACCAACGGACTAAGAAGCTCGATCACCCTCATCAAATGAGTGGCCGCCATTATAACACTGCGAACAGGACGAAATCACAATAGTCCTTCGTTGCTCTGCTTGTCTCTAATTTCCACGACACACTTGTTTCACATTACACAGTTTGCTCTATCTCCAGTAATGCAAGCTCCTTTACTTTCTACTAAATTACGATGGTAGCTTTGTGGAAAACGACCTAATTCTCTGTGCATCTGTGTTTAAACATTTAGGAGGCGCTTTTCACTGTGACGCCCGAAGAAAAAACAAACTGTTACTGTGAACGATTACCAAATTAAATACTCAACAATCGCGATCGCGAATTGATTATTAATTTCGCGACATACCAAGCTCCCGAAAGTCCCGCACGGCGCTCCCCTCTAGTAGTCTCTATCTTAGTATGTTGGTCTCGAGATCTCTTCTAAACCATACGCCTGCTGAAAGCTATCGATTCAATAACATCGAAACACCGGCCGCAGAAGTTACGTGACGTAAAACGACCCAATACACGCTGAGCCCATATGGCCCGATACAAGCTGAGACCGCACCGTGAAATCGGTTGTGGAAAGTTCACACACGCGGTAGTTTAATGGTGGACCGGAACACACCAACCACCCAAGGCAGCATGCTCCGTCGGTTGATGGTCGTCATTGAAGTTGGCCTGAATAAAAAAGCGCACCAGTTGGCGACGTCGAAGCAAAACGACAACCCCAAAGACACTATTTTTCCGGCCCAACACGGAACACCTTTTCCACAAAGAGACTAAACGAACGAATGTTTTGCAATACACCCACAACGAGCAGCAGGGAAAAGCACACTCCGCGTGAGAACCGCACCGGACCGAACGAACCGCGAGAGTGCCAACACATCCCGAATGTCATCCTTTGGTTCGGGGCTCGGTTTGGCATATTGCGCACGCTGGGCAAACGATGTTCGGCACCCGAAGTCATTGCGCTTCGCATATCCTTACGAAAGACCCGAAGGACTATTCGTGTGCTGGTATATTGGAGGTTATTATCGTACGTACGATAGGAAAAGTCACGGTATCAGTGCCATTCGCAATCATGTTTGCCACACACATAATAGTATGGTCTATCGCTTTTCTCGTGCCTTTGGAAACACAAAAACCTATTTATTGTAAATAGAAAATCAGAAAGGAAACTGGTATAATTTGTATACGAATTGTTTACGGGTGCTTAAACCAAAACAAGCATCCCTTTCTTCTGCAGCTTTTAACAAGCTTCGATAGCCTACAATTGGAACGTGCCTGTACAGTACTGCGTGGCGCAAACCATGGAGACTTGACCAAACCGACGTGGAGGATAATGTTTCCAGAGATTTTCTCCACTCTTTACTCAGTACGCGCAGCGACAGAAGGATCCGGTCGCACAGAGCTGATAAAAATGTTACCTACGACTTGATTGAACAGTAATTGCTTGCTAATCGTATGCTCCCAAACCGTCACCGATAGCACACTGTTGCCATAGAGGAGCGTGAAACTGTCGAAATACTCCATCGTCATCGCTAGGATATTCCACCAAAAGCAAGGTAGCTCCCTATCGCGTCCTGCTCTCTTAGGATGCACGAGAGTCGCCAATACCCCTTTTTCTGCTCCCGCCACAAAAAATATTTGTGTCTATAAACTGCAACTTGTACATTTATCGAAATGTTATGCATTAAACACAAAAGGGCCTTCGAATCCGAATGCCAAACGCAGGTCAAATCTTTCATCGATCAATCATGGTGCACCAGAGATTGAAATATAAATACGGCCTGGTCCGTTCTTTTAAGAATTAAAATGTTACTAATGCACCGATAAATTAGCGATTGCATTATGAATCTCACATTTTCGTTGATTTACAGTGTAACGACGATGTTTATCCAATCGATTAATGTTCGTCGTACAGTACGTCATAGTGTGTTGTGTTTTTAATGTGAATGTGTTTATGCAAAATCGCTTCGCCTCAGATATGCGAATGGATGTAGCGAATAACCGCTGGGTTATCGTTATCGGGCGATCATCGAGCTGTCCAATTGCTGGCCGTGCCACGAAGGGAACACGTGATTTGCT
>NW_026685717.1:0-2312 GCF_943735745.2 Anopheles bellator | reverse complement strand
ACATGCAGCGCCAGCCACCCGAACTAGAGGAAACAAACAAAACAAACATCGAACAACAAACCAACGCGGCTCTCTCTCTCTCTCTCTCTCTCTGCCTCGTGGAGCACGGGGCTCGGATTTATACAAAATAATATTTGCCGCGCGAGGAGACAAACAAACAACGCAACAATCACCATCTTGGCCCACCCCAGCTCACGCTCTCTCTCTCTCGCTCGCTCTCATGGCCCGAGTCCGCCCGCCGCCGCGCGCATGGCGAACACTTCGCGGTGGCCACGCCCACTCGACGTGACGCGCTGCGAAGATTGCCCTTACACGCGAGAGAGAGCGAGAGCGAGAGTGAAGCCGTTAGCAGCGGTCTCGCTTCCGCGCTCGCTGCTGGCTCACGTCCAAGTTTGGGTTGTGTATTATGTTGTAACGTTTGTTTTTGTTTTGCGTACATAAACACAGGACAGAGAGACACACGAGTGAGAGCGAGATGCCGGAGCGCTGCCTCTGCTCCGGAAGCTCCGGAGGGGAGGGGGTAACAATTGAACATGACACAGCCGCGCGCGCGTGGAAAACATAGAAAATTATTTTAAAACATTTCCCCCCTGCACCGCCACGCTTCTCCGGGGTCGCACCACTCCCGGGCAGGCGACCCACCACAGGAGGCTGAAGCTGTTCCGTAAGTTTAGCGGCTTGATCGGGTATTAATTTATTTATTTATGGAAAAAGCATTGACAATTGACAACTAAACATAAGTTAGAACTGGCATTAGAACACTAAAAACACACGTAGCGAGACGAAAGCAATGAACATACACGAATTAAAGCATTGTTTTTTCGTTTAAATTGGTTCTTTATTACACATAAATGTTGCAGCTATTTAATGAGTCTAATGTATCAAAATGATTGAAATGAAAATGTTTCGATTTCAATCTGTTTAAATTATATATGTTATATCTCGTGGCATTGAGTCATTTTATCCTACTTATAACTAATCACTAACACCACTCCCACAAAGTAGTTAAAAACTTCAGTCAATTAGCTCTCGAATTGGGTTGGGTGGATAGAATTATTGCATCTATTGATTGAGACTTCGTTTAGTTTGTTAATTTCGAACGATAGTCTTGGCACGCCAGCAAGGCTTAGGACAAGATTCGTTGATGTTCTCCAGTGTAAATTAAGAATCATTTTGAGGATTTTATTCAATCTGATTTGTATCACCACCACAGAGAAGAGGCATAGGTTGAAAAATGTAGTTTTCATTTTCGGTTGATTAATGGGTTAAACAGTTTGAAGAGTATGTCTAGTTTTTTATGTATCATTTCTAAATGTGGTCGGTAGTTTATTGTCTAGTATAAGCTCTAGGTCCTTGATGTGAGAAGACCATGATTTATTTTGACTATCTATAATGATATTTTTCCCATGCATGGGGATAATTCGCTTGCTGAATTTATGTGGAAAAAATATAGCCTATGCTTTCAAGGGATTGATTTTTATCTTCCAGGTATTGTAATATTTTTTATAGGAATTTCCAATTTTTTGTAGGTTCTTAATCGCTGTTTTGGTTACCTTGCTTGTTGATAAAAGGGCTATATCGTCAGTATATATTGCCACTTCACACGCTCTTGTTTTCGGAATGTCGGACGTGAATATAGAGGGAAGGACCAAGGATACTTTCGTGTGGAACACCAGCTGGGCTTGATGGTACTTGATTGTATCCATTGTGCAAAAAAATACTGTGGCACGTGTGTAGCTTGTAAACAAAGACTTGACAGATTGAACTGACACTTCACATAAGTACGTTCATAGGAAGACTGTACCAACGGCTAACAAAACAACCGCAAAACTTATCGAACAGCCCGCTACATTTTACCGTTTTCGTGCGTTCGTCACATCATCATCATCATCAGCATCGTCACCGCCTCGGGACGACGCCGGACGCGAAATACCGCAACTCAGCTCCTGACTGACACCGTCCATTCTCCCTACCAATCACTCGCTCTCTTTCTCTCTTTCTCTCTCACTCGCTCTCTGTGCTAATTGTTGCGCACCGTGGACCCAATAAACCCGCCAGGAACCAGGTCCTGGGGTTCCGGTGTCCGTCCGTGCTGTTGAGTGCTTACCATACGCTGGGTGGTAGGTGCATGGGGTCGAGGCGGGAGGGTTCTACAATATGGGGACGCACGCACGCACGCACGCCATCGATCGTGGAAACCCCGGGGTTTCTTGCTGCTTGGAACACGGTCCCATCGAACGGCGCATTTTCGGCCACGGGGCATTGAGAGATGCCGACGGATTGAACCGACGGATTGAGACCAGCGCCAGGAC
>NW_026685716.1:0-2312 GCF_943735745.2 Anopheles bellator | reverse complement strand
ACATGCAGCGCCAGCCACCCGAACTAGAGGAAACAAACAAAACAAACATCGAACAACAAACCAACGCGGCTCTCTCTCTCTCTCTCTCTCTCTGCCTCGTGGAGCACGGGGCTCGGATTTATACAAAATAATATTTGCCGCGCGAGGAGACAAACAAACAACGCAACAATCACCATCTTGGCCCACCCCAGCTCACGCTCTCTCTCTCTCGCTCGCTCTCATGGCCCGAGTCCGCCCGCCGCCGCGCGCATGGCGAACACTTCGCGGTGGCCACGCCCACTCGACGTGACGCGCTGCGAAGATTGCCCTTACACGCGAGAGAGAGCGAGAGCGAGAGTGAAGCCGTTAGCAGCGGTCTCGCTTCCGCGCTCGCTGCTGGCTCACGTCCAAGTTTGGGTTGTGTATTATGTTGTAACGTTTGTTTTTGTTTTGCGTACATAAACACAGGACAGAGAGACACACGAGTGAGAGCGAGATGCCGGAGCGCTGCCTCTGCTCCGGAAGCTCCGGAGGGGAGGGGGTAACAATTGAACATGACACAGCCGCGCGCGCGTGGAAAACATAGAAAATTATTTTAAAACATTTCCCCCCTGCACCGCCACGCTTCTCCGGGGTCGCACCACTCCCGGGCAGGCGACCCACCACAGGAGGCTGAAGCTGTTCCGTAAGTTTAGCGGCTTGATCGGGTATTAATTTATTTATTTATGGAAAAAGCATTGACAATTGACAACTAAACATAAGTTAGAACTGGCATTAGAACACTAAAAACACACGTAGCGAGACGAAAGCAATGAACATACACGAATTAAAGCATTGTTTTTTCGTTTAAATTGGTTCTTTATTACACATAAATGTTGCAGCTATTTAATGAGTCTAATGTATCAAAATGATTGAAATGAAAATGTTTCGATTTCAATCTGTTTAAATTATATATGTTATATCTCGTGGCATTGAGTCATTTTATCCTACTTATAACTAATCACTAACACCACTCCCACAAAGTAGTTAAAAACTTCAGTCAATTAGCTCTCGAATTGGGTTGGGTGGATAGAATTATTGCATCTATTGATTGAGACTTCGTTTAGTTTGTTAATTTCGAACGATAGTCTTGGCACGCCAGCAAGGCTTAGGACAAGATTCGTTGATGTTCTCCAGTGTAAATTAAGAATCATTTTGAGGATTTTATTCAATCTGATTTGTATCACCACCACAGAGAAGAGGCATAGGTTGAAAAATGTAGTTTTCATTTTCGGTTGATTAATGGGTTAAACAGTTTGAAGAGTATGTCTAGTTTTTTATGTATCATTTCTAAATGTGGTCGGTAGTTTATTGTCTAGTATAAGCTCTAGGTCCTTGATGTGAGAAGACCATGATTTATTTTGACTATCTATAATGATATTTTTCCCATGCATGGGGATAATTCGCTTGCTGAATTTATGTGGAAAAAATATAGCCTATGCTTTCAAGGGATTGATTTTTATCTTCCAGGTATTGTAATATTTTTTATAGGAATTTCCAATTTTTTGTAGGTTCTTAATCGCTGTTTTGGTTACCTTGCTTGTTGATAAAAGGGCTATATCGTCAGTATATATTGCCACTTCACACGCTCTTGTTTTCGGAATGTCGGACGTGAATATAGAGGGAAGGACCAAGGATACTTTCGTGTGGAACACCAGCTGGGCTTGATGGTACTTGATTGTATCCATTGTGCAAAAAAATACTGTGGCACGTGTGTAGCTTGTAAACAAAGACTTGACAGATTGAACTGACACTTCACATAAGTACGTTCATAGGAAGACTGTACCAACGGCTAACAAAACAACCGCAAAACTTATCGAACAGCCCGCTACATTTTACCGTTTTCGTGCGTTCGTCACATCATCATCATCATCAGCATCGTCACCGCCTCGGGACGACGCCGGACGCGAAATACCGCAACTCAGCTCCTGACTGACACCGTCCATTCTCCCTACCAATCACTCGCTCTCTTTCTCTCTTTCTCTCTCACTCGCTCTCTGTGCTAATTGTTGCGCACCGTGGACCCAATAAACCCGCCAGGAACCAGGTCCTGGGGTTCCGGTGTCCGTCCGTGCTGTTGAGTGCTTACCATACGCTGGGTGGTAGGTGCATGGGGTCGAGGCGGGAGGGTTCTACAATATGGGGACGCACGCACGCACGCACGCCATCGATCGTGGAAACCCCGGGGTTTCTTGCTGCTTGGAACACGGTCCCATCGAACGGCGCATTTTCGGCCACGGGGCATTGAGAGATGCCGACGGATTGAACCGACGGATTGAGACCAGCGCCAGGAC
>NW_026685715.1:1330-2321 GCF_943735745.2 Anopheles bellator | reverse complement strand
ATGTAGGAAGGCAGGTCTCGGGGTTGTCTCGAGCGAGAGTTAGCGGAGGACAACCCCGAGAACAACTTCGAGTATAAAAGGAGGTCGGAGCGCAGAATTGAGTCAGTCGCAAAACAGCAGCAGACCAGAGCGGTCTAACGTTTGTGATCTCAACTACGAAAGAGGAATAAAGTTACGAAAAGGAAGAAAATTCCAGTCTATACTGTTTTCCCTTTCTTACATGGGGGCTCAACCGGGATAGTGCGAGAAGTCCCGAGGATAGTGAACATTGTGTGCGAGAGTCTGTGGTGAGAGAGAGTGTGGTGTTGGAGTGTGAGTATTGTAGTGACTTGAGAGTGCTGAGGCACGGGCACAAGAGAGGTGTCCGAGGTCACAGGCAATAAAGCACAGGAACACACACATGCGAGGAGGAGCAGCAACCAGAAGCAGCACACGAAACACGATGAAGCGTGCAACGGAAGAGCGTGCAGAGGAGAACACAGGGGAGCTGAGAGGACGCTTCACGTTCAGCGACGTAACGGAAGCATTGGAGAGTTTTGCTGCAAGTCCCGATGGCGTGAATGTCGACGCCTGGATTGCAGAGTACGAGGAGGCCATCGAACTATTTGGGTGCTCGGAGGCACAACAGTTCCTGTACGCCAGGAGGCTGCTATGCGGCACGGCTAAACTGTTCGTAGCGGCCGAAACGGGCTTGAATAGCTGGCCGAAGCTAAAAGCGGCCTTACAACGAGAATTCGGCGCGGCGGTTAAATCGGCGGACGTTCACCAAATGCTGCGTGAACGAACAAAGCGAAACGACGAGACATATTTGGACTATGTTTACACCATGCAGACAATGGCGCGGCGAGGCAATGTGGACGAAGCTTCATTGTGCGAATACATCACGAAGGGTATTCCGGACGCAGCACACAACAAAGCGTGTCTATACGCCGCGAACACGGTAAGTGAGTTGAAAAAGGCGATTGGTGTGTACGAGAGCATCAAACGAGAA
>NW_026685715.1:0-1230 GCF_943735745.2 Anopheles bellator | reverse complement strand
ATGGATCAGCGAAGAGAGAGCACGGTGAGACGTTGCTTCAACTGTGGAGCACCTGGCCACATCGCAAGTCGTTGCGAACAAAAGGCCATAAAATGCTTCGCATGCGGAGGAGAAGGGCATCGCTCCACGGAATGCACAACTAAAACAAAACCTGAGGTGCACGCCATCACGCCGTCACCAACAGTAACTGTCAAAATTGGAGATGTCTCGCTAGATACCATGGTGGATACAGGATGTCAGCACAATTTGGTCAGCAAGGTTATGACGATCCTAGCGGAACGGGAGCTAGATGTACCTCCAGAGTTTGCTGGCGAGGTGGAAGAGCTGGAATCACCGCAGTGCGTTCCAGAAGAGAGAGTGGAAAGTCGCGAGCAGCACCAGGTCATCGACGAGGCGGAACGAGTGCAGTCTGAAGCCAAAATTGACAACTGTGAGGAGCCGCCGATCGATCATTCATCCGAACACCGCGAAGACAACGAGGACGTGGAAAGCGACGAGGGAAACAAGTTCCAGCCGAACCCAGTGTCCGTGCAGGAGAAAGATTGCACAACCGTCGAAGAGGAGGCATCGAATGGTAACCGCCCGAAGTGTGTTCAATTCGATCGCGACAAATCAACAACTGCGGCTGAAGTGAACCAAAGTGAACCAAAACAGAGTGAGCTTTTTGGGAACCCACGACGAATCATCAGTGATAAGGGACCGGCGTTCACATCCAACGATTTTAGGGAGTTTTGCAACGAGCGAAACATAGAACACGTCGAGACCACTACAGGAGTTCCTAGGGGAAATGGACAGGTAGAACGGGTCAATCAGGTAATCCTAGCCATGTTGAATAAACTGAGTGTAGAAGATTCTACTAAGTGGTACAAGCATGTAGCCAAGATTCAAAGCGGAATCAATTCGAGCGTACACCAAAGTATCAGTGTAACCCCATTCGAGGCCCTTTTCGGGGTAAAAATGCGACAAGAGACAGATTTTAGATTGGTAGAGTTATTAGAGGAGGTTAAGCTAGCCCAGTACGATGACCAACGCCGAGAAATTAGAGAGGAAGCTAGAAATGCCATCAAAAAGGCCCAGGAACAGCACAGGGCGTCATATAATTTGCGGGCAAAACAGCCAACCAGTAATGTAAAAAAAAAAAAGGTATCGGGTCTGGGGGCCAGACCACTCTTAGGATGGCCGAATGTAGGAAGGCAGGTCTCGGGGTTGTCTCGAGCGAGAGTTAGCGGA
>NW_026685714.1:0-2322 GCF_943735745.2 Anopheles bellator | reverse complement strand
TCGATCCGTAAATTGAATTAAGCACACCGACGGCGGCGGCCCAACTCTTGCTGCCCACTCTCGGGATTATGTTGTTTTTTGGTAGTTGGTTGGTAGGCGGGAGATGGACGCCGGATTGGTGTCTCTTGGGAGGTGAACTTCCTACACGGAGACGCCCGCAAAGGAGTGCTCGCCGCAAGATACACACAGCCGCCGGGGAAATGGGACCCAAAAATGCACCCCAGAGAGCCTACACGGCCCCGGCGACAGTGACTGCAGCTGTCAAACTTTGGAATCCCTAGGCGGTGGCCGCGCGGGAGTCTGCCAAAAGAGGGAGAAAGATTTATTTATAGTCCCTTCAAGGCGTCGTCGTGGGAGACACACGACGCTGTTCAGCGGCGATGGAAGAAATACCTCCGAGACACCATCGAACGAGAGACCGAGCATCGGGCAGATGCTTTGTGGTTTTCGGTCGACAGCAGCCACACTAATTTACAGTAACGCGCACATAAGAAAGGGCCCAAGCTCTCTCAGCATATGGCCACTCGTATGCTAGTGTGTGGTGACGAAAGTAGCGAGTGGTCGTGAAAAAATAAAGACACCCCCCAAATACAAACCGACAACAGGCCGCGCGCTGTTGGCGGCGATACGATGAAAGCCTGTTTCATGAATGAAACATACGCGAAGGTGGTGGCTGGTGCCAGTTTTGTTTTGTTCCTCTTTTTTCGGTATATTTTCCACTGTTATGCTCGGCGTAATCCAACGAAAACTTCGTTCATAATTGAGCGCCCGGTTGAACAAGATCGGGCAATGGCATTTTTTCTTATGGATCTTGGTCCGACTTGAAGTCCATCTAGTGAACTCCAAAGCTTCGACTTTCCTGGAGCTGGAGCTCAATTTGCGAGCGAGAGAATTGGTGCCCGTGGGGTTCATTGATTTGATTGAAGCTACATCAAGTTCTGCTCGGTAAGAAAACTGTCCATGGCCGGAAGCATGGAAAACTATGCTAGGATGCCCAAACACCGAAAGTAGTGCCATAACAGCTACGATGCTACGATCGAGGAGCAGCAGAGCTACGTGAATAATGGATACGCGGAATTCCTAACGACTCATTGGCGCCGAGACTCTCTCTCTTTCTCTCGCGGGCAAAGAGTTGGTTTCAGGGGCCCGTTCCCCGGAGAGAACATCGCCCGGGGGCACCGAACGAACAATTTCTAACTGCTTCGAAACTACCGCAGTAGTGTTCGGCATCAACGGTCTGACCAGGCAGGTCAGAGAGGTCTGGACGTCTAGCTCGTCCTTGTTGCTGGCAGGGAGTCTGGAGCTCGAGCCGCGGCACAACATTTTCGCCGAACATACATTTAAGCCCGAAGGACACGATTCTCTGATTATAATTCCATTATCTTGGGATTGTACTTTCTACCATCCCGGAGCCGCGCATTTTGTTGTCTGCACGTCTCCAGCACGCGATGACCGACATACCTTCGTCCTTACGCTTTGTGTCTCCTCTCTTAAGGACACGCTAAGTGTGAAGAAACTTTCCACTCGAATAAGGGATAAGTAGTGCTTTATGCCCGGTGTTGGGTCAGATGAAGAAGAGTCGGGCGTTATGAGGATGCGACTGGCGCGACTGTCGTCTGCGTCCTCGCCGGCCTCTTGGCGACAGGATGGCCGCCGGTGTCTCACTTTCATTTCCAAGCCAGCAAAGATCCTTTAAACCATGGATGGCCCAAGATAGAAGCACCGAACAACGGAATGCTGCTCTGGCGAAGGATTAGGAGCATGCTGCTGGTGTCAGAGCGTGCGGGTTGTCCCACTAACCCGGCGCAACAAGGCCGCACGCAGGTCAATGTGGATGCATTTTCTTCTCGAACCGACCGACCGACGGGCCGGGGGCACAACGAGATATTAATTAAATTGACGTGGTCTCGATGCGAGCGGGCTCGAAGGGTTCGCCCGTGCCGGGCGAGCAAACAAAGGTCCTTGCTGCGGGCTGGACGAGCAAACAAAGGAGTGAGAGATACTAAATGTTTTACTTTGCGTAATTGGATTTTTTGCGCGCAAATTCAATTATGATTTCGCGGACTTTGTTAGCAAAATGGTGGCGGGCGAGGTGCACGCAAAACAAGGATAACAGCGAGGCCGAATCCTGCGGCGCTTGCACTGGACTGGACAAACTCATTTCATAACTTTATTTCTGGCACTGCAAGAAGTCGGATTCAATTAACTGCCAGCTCCTTACTGCAACACGCTCAGACACTTCAATTCGATAAAAAACCGAATCGATTGCACCGCAGAAGGTGAAAGATACCTTCAAATAATGATCACTTTTCACGCGAAAAG
>NW_026685713.1:0-2328 GCF_943735745.2 Anopheles bellator | reverse complement strand
GCAGCTCACCGACTGCTTCAGTTCAGTATCGGTAAAATGCAAATCTGGGCTGGGCTGGGCTGACCCCGGGGGGATGGGGAAAAGGCCTTCCTTCGCGCGTTTGGAATATTCAAAACCCCGTACACTCCCCCCCCCCGTGCCCTCTTCCACCCCCAGCCCACCCCACCCACAACCAACACCAACAACACACTGGGCTAAAAAGTCCTGCTAACCCGGTCACGAACTTCTGCAACCCGCCGTGCGCTCGTTGCATTTGTTTCAGCTTTTGCGTGGGTGGGGGCAGGGCAGGGTGTCAGAGTTTGGGGGGGGGGGAGGGGCGATGCTCGATAGAGTAGCGTATCGATAAGCCTCTCAAACTTCCTCGACGGGGCCTCAACAATCGAGCGCGAACACGATCCTGAGAACCGAACGCGGGGTGAACACAACGCCCCCCATGCCCCCTCCCTTTTGAGGGGTGGTGACGGGAGGGAGGGAGGGGGGAGGCGCGAATTGAGTATTAACTGCGAGTGGGGAACGCCACGCGCGGCGTATTATCGGGAGTTTCGCGTCGGATTCACCAATGTTGTGCGTTCGTTGACCCACTTTGTGGCCATTGTTTTCGGCCTTTTTTTTGCGGCTCTTGTCTCGTTGTCTTGTCACTCGCACTGTCATTTGTTTAATTAGCCCGCGTTTTTTTTGCGTTCGGCCTCAATGTGGATGTGTGTGTTCTTTGTTTTTTTTTTCTTCCCCGTCCCTCCCCCTCCCTCTTGTCTTCTTTTGTTTTCTCAGTTCCCCTGCGTTAATTGAGATTGAAGCGCACGACACGCACAAAAAGCGCGCGCGGCCGGCGAAAGCCAAAGACGCGGGCGCGAATCGCCCGGCAACTCCCCGAAGGGTGGGGTGGGGGGTCGGAGGGGACTAGAGTGATAGGAGGGGCCCAGAGGGGGGATTTGAGGGGCGGAATGAATCGCTCCTCCGAACGGAAGCGGAATTTTGCCATTTTCTTGAGCCAATATTGAACTTCTCCGGGCTCAGCGTTAGGGCCCCCCCGCCCCTCATGGACCTTCTTGTTCGTTACCCCGCTGCACTATACTACACCCCCCCTCACCCCCAGGTCGTGTGTCGTGTCACGGTTATCCTCCAGCACCAGGAGCATTGTCTCCGCATCCGTCGGAGTCAAAGAGGACTTATTTTTCAATTACAAGTGTGGTTCTCAATCACCCACCCACTCCCCCGAAGCCCTCTTGTCACCCTTAGGCCTCTCTGTTTCACTCACACACACATACACACATACACACACACACGAATACAGACACCTGGTGAACTATCTAAGAGTTTCGCACCGACCGCAGGCATCTCAGAATCGTCACTCTCTCTCTCTCCGACTATTCTCTCTCTCTCTCTCCCTCTTTTTGATACCAACATAGGTACCGATGGTACCACCACCACCACACCCAATTCTGGGACCCAGCGGCGGTTCAAGGACGAAGGACCCAAATCCAGACTGTGCTGTCAGCCCAAGCCATCCTCCTGTTCCCACGGAGTCCCGCCTTCCCCTCCCCGTTTTCCCTCTGCCACCTAGCCTTTCACTACCCCCCACTCCACCCACTTCCTCGGCCCCGCCGCCCACGCACAGTGGGGAATTTGTGTGGGAAAGGCGAACACATTATGTTTTAGGAAGAATCTATGAACGTTTTTCAATGTTTTTATTTTCTTTCCATGTGTTTTGATTCAATTCAACTTTTTGTGTGTAATGCACGCGTTCAAGTATAACAAATAAGCTTTTTTCGTTATTGGATTGTTTTTAAACGCCTTAAGTATGCAATCTGCATTACAGCAAAAAAAATTAAAGCACTATCGAAGAAGCAAATATCGAATTTCTGCTACAAATCGAACGCCTTGTGAGTTAAAAAAAAATGAAATGATCAAGGAGCTTTACCCACTCCGTTTGTGATAATTTTTAAGCAAGTTATTGAAACGTTGGATAAAATTCTTATTAGTCTTTGTCTTCATCCAACCTTAAATCAATATTATCGACTTGGTTACAGGATACATGATTGATACATGATCAATCGTAATATCGTCATTAATGTTTTTCTCCATGATAAAAAAATCTTTAACTACATCAGGAAAACTAAGATTATGTTTTTTCGCTGCCTATAACCCAACGAAAAGAACTAATTTTAGGGTCACTGCTATATATTGCCCGAATGAACGCTTGTTAAATATTTTTAACGCACTTTTTTTGTTATATAGTTACAGCCTTGCATCTATCAAGCCGTCTCACCGTTCGCTACGAAACGGTGACACTCAACCTGACAGAGTCGGCGTTTGCGACGCCGACCTCAC
>NW_026685712.1:0-2329 GCF_943735745.2 Anopheles bellator | reverse complement strand
CAGTTGTATTTTTTTAAAAGAAAATAAAGTTACCGTGAACGTTAACTGGCGCCCGAATAGGGACCCGATAGTGAAACATCCTTATCGCCCAGTGAAAGTGAAAAATCCAGTGGCAGCCGTGCGCTCGGTACCGTAGTAACTTCAGGTAGCTAATCACTCACCTGTTGAAAAAAGGAAGCTACCAACGCACCGAGAAGGAGTGACACCATCGGATCTCGCCAGCGTCTTCGGCAGCCTCAGCGTTACAGCATTGAGGAGCGGAGCGCAACCCCCAAGCCTTCGGCAGCCTCAGCGTTACAGCATTGAGGAGCGAAGAAAGCCCATCGCCAAGGATTGGACCCCTCAACGATGTCGGCAAAACTAATTTTGTAAGTAAAAAGAAACAACAACTGGTAAGTAACCAGAACATCGTAAAACGAACGAATAACAAAGTGTAACGAGGTACTACTAACAAAGTGTAAGGTAATATTACAAAGAAGCGTAAAGAAAGCGAAAACGTAAAAGTAAAACTGGAAGGTTTAACCAGGCAATTAAACAAAATATCGCTAAACATGTCGCGAGCAGAAGTGGCCGCCGCGTTGGAGGCAAGAGAGGCAGAAGATGCACCAGAGGACTATGGTGATCCTCCGTTATATTTCCTAAGGGCAGACGGCACCGCCGTAAATCCCGAAACCTTTGAAAAAATCCCTGATTTGGTAAAGGATCTGACGCCATTCACCGGCGATCCCAGTGAATTAAATTGTTGGGTCAACGACGTGGACAGCCTAGTTAAGCTGTACCAAACAACGTCGCGTCACCCAATAGAACTGCAGAATAAATTTCACATGATCTGCAAATTCATAAGGCGCAAAATTAAGGGTGAAGCAAACGATGCCCTGACTGCATCAAATGTCGGCATAAATTGGCGACACATAAAAAAAACGCTTATCACCTACTACGGTGAAAAACGTGACCTGGAAACTTTAGATTTTCAGCTCATGAGCGTGCACCAGAGAGGTTGCACTCTCGAATCATACTATGATGAAGTCAATCGGCTCATGTCGCTGATCGCGAACCAAAGTTCATACGAACAATACATGAAAAACATGAATGAGCAAGAAGACGAAACCGAAGTGACCGGAGAAGCCGAACTAAATTTTTTAGAATAAACTCTACATTGCCGTACTTTTTATATTATGGTAATGTAGAAACACCATTGAGAATATTAGTCGACACCGGTTCAAATAAAAACTTTATACACCCAAGATTTGCCAGAATTTCTCACAATGTGGAGAAACCCTTTTCCATCTCTTCGGTTGGAGGAGACATTCAAATCAACAAATTCTCAAAAGGAAGGTTATTTGAACCTTATTCTGACATTATGGTACAATTTTTCCATCTTGAGAAATTAAAATCATTCGACGCCATTATTGGGCACGAAACACTAAAAGAACTAAAAGCCATTATCGATACCTCTAATGAAAAATTAATAATAAAGGGTAAATTTACAATCCCCTTATTGCAGTATAAGTTGCAGCAAGTGAATAAAATAAATGTTCGTGACGAACACTTACAATCACAAGAGAGAAGTGACCTAAAAGCACTCCTTGCAGAATTTCAAAATTTATTTCACCCAGCGGATCAAAAACTCCCATATACAACAAAAATAAAGGCAGAAATACGTACAACAGACAATTCCCCAATATACAATAAAACTTATCCCTACCCACAAGCCTTGAAATCGGAAGTAAATAAGCAAATATTTGTATATTTGTATATTTGTAAAATACTCATCGGCCATGATTGGCTACATGAGACGTGTATAAAAAACATTACATCGAGTGTCACATTCACGTTGTCAATACATTCGAATTAAGATTAAATTATTACAATGAAATACAGCAATGGGGTCATGCGTATCGAAGTCTCTCTTTGAAAGTGGCCGTTGACGTGTGGTAATCGAAGTGTGAGTAAACTGCGTTGAATGAACGGGACATTGCCGACATCGGCTCATGAAATGCGTAGAGACTGCTGCTGCGCTGTACTGCTAGGCAGCTGAGGTGCCTGGCGGTAGGGCGAGGTACGGATATCGATAGCTTATCCAGCAACGCAGGTGCATCGACAGAGCCAGTAAGGAGCCCGGCGATGAACATGGCTTGCAGGTTCCGGCGTCGTACGGTAAGTGTCTCCAGTCCAAGAAGGAGGCAGCGCGAGAAGTACGGTGGTAGTTTAGAGGGATCATCCCATCTAAGCTTCCTAACAGCATACCGTGTAAATTTCTTTTGGATGGCCTCAATACGCGGGATCCAACAGTCCTGAAAGGGCGTCCAAACTGTGGAGCCGTACTCAA
>NW_026685711.1:0-2331 GCF_943735745.2 Anopheles bellator | reverse complement strand
GCCGCGCCAGGTAAAATATACATAAGGAAAGAACCTAGCCATTACATGGCGACCGTCACAGTGTGTTGGCGTAGGTAAAAAAAAAAACGAAATCGAAAGTGAACGAAAACGAAAGGAAACGAAACGAAGATGGAAGAATGCTACAGATACAGAAGATACAGAAGCGTTTACCTGTAAAGAACGAAGTGACTAGTGTGTGCAACATAGGAACAACACTGTGTGGTGATCTTAGTCTGTTTACCCGCAATGACACCTTCGGATCGGAGAGAGTTTAAAGATGACAACAGAAACCGGCCCTAGTGGGCACAGCTCATTTGATATAGAAACGGCAACAGCCATAGTCAGTCCATATGATAGTTCGATCGAAAACTTGGAAGCTTTCTTAGATTCACTTAGCTTATTAGAAGACCTAGTACCAGAAAATCAAACGGCAACAGCTATTAAATTTATAAAGACAAAAGTAAAAGGCAAAGCAAGGATAGTTTTTCAAGATAACCCGGCCACCATTTCAGAAATTGCCCAAGCCATTAAAAATGAATGTAAGTCAAGTATGACACCAGAAATAATACAACTTAAATTAAGAACAATCAGAAACCAGGGAAATTTAGAAAAATTCTGGGATGAGGTAGAAACATTAACCCAGAATCTACGAACACTATACATGGAAGAAGATATACCTAAAAAAGTAGCCACTAAAATGGCTACAAAAGCAGGAATTACCACACTAATTAAAAATAGCACAGGAGAAGCAAAAACAATTTTGAGGGCAGCAGAGTTCAATACAGTGAAAGATGCAATTCAAAAACTACGCGAATTAGACGCAGAAAAGGCAGAAGCCCAAGTTTTAGTTAGCAAAAGGGAGACAAATTACAATAGCTACCAGAGCGCAGTACCAGCCCAACAGTGTCAAAACTGTTGGCCTCCTCCACGACAAAACTATCAGTACCCACCACGACAAAACTATCAGCGTCCATTTAGACAACAGCAGAACTATTACAGCCCACCCCACCACAGTAATAATTACTGGCACAGATACGACCAGCGTCAATTCCACCATAATCAAGGATTTCAAACCCCTAAATTTGGAAACCAGCAGAGGGTCACACCTAGACAAAATAATACGAACGACAGCCCCTTACACAATGGAAAAGTGTTTTTAGCTCAGCAGGAGGCTGAATCATCTGCGAATTATCAACAACAAGACGTCGAAGAAGCGCATCGTAGCAACGAAGAAGAACACAAATATCACGAGGAAGAAGCCCGCCAGAGATTCGACAAAGAAGAAGCAAAACGCAAGGAAGACGAAGAATCGGAACGTCAACTACTCGAGATGGTCAAGGAACTATACAAGGAGAAGAACGAAGAACAGCAGGTATCAAACAATAATAACATATCGACGAAACACCGTAACAATGGTTCTGATAGCAGTACGAGTGAACCAAGAAATGACCATGACAACGAAGAAGACATAGAGGACGACAATGATGAACAGTTAGAGTTGCAGCAAGTGTTTAAGCTGACCATTAATGCACAGCAACAAAACGAGGACCAGGAATCAGAGGAGCATCGAGTCTTCCAGAATAGTTACGATGACGAAGAAAGTGAGGCAAACCAGTTGCGTACAACAGCATTACGAGAACGATCAGCCATACCGCCGACTCAAAAGAGTAGAAAAAGAAAGAAAAAGAAAAGAACAAGTAAGTCGGACACCTATTACGAGACTAACGACAGCCATGCAGATTTCGACAACTGGGATCGCTTCCGGAAAAATTTGGGCGCAGCAGCAGTGAAAAGGCATGCAGCGACCACTGATAGTGACAAATTGTTAGACGTGGATCAGGAAGCAGAACTGGCGGCAGAAACCACTATAGCAAAGAAGGTCGAAACCATTGAGATCATTAGCGAACAACGACAGGAATGCAAAGAGGCAACCGATGCCCTCACGACCGTGTATGCCATCGAGGAGAACGGTGACCCAAACCAGGAAGATGAAGCAGACGATCACCTAGACCGCCTCACATTGAGACCATCCGACGGGCGGTGGGTACCACCGGCAGCGTAACATCACTACCCATCGTTGCTTCATTACCACCCCGGAACAATAGAATC
Source organism: Anopheles bellator (assembly GCF_943735745.2). Taxonomy (NCBI): domain Eukaryota; kingdom Metazoa; phylum Arthropoda; class Insecta; order Diptera; family Culicidae; genus Anopheles; species Anopheles bellator. Next base: position 222 of record NW_026685711.1, on the reverse strand, counting down.
CATAGAACAAAGCACATCTCCATCTCATCTCCCCCACAGCAAGCAAATATTTAATACTGATAGTTAATAGTAAAATAATGCCATCTTAGCATCTTCTTCTTTCACTAATGTATTTTGTTCAAACTTAGTCATATACGAAGATCCTAAGATGACATTATTTTTCCATAGGGGGAAGGTGTAGCCGGCATCAGTTGCCCGATCGACCATGTTCGGTCGACAGCG
>NW_026685710.1:0-2332 GCF_943735745.2 Anopheles bellator | reverse complement strand
TTCGAGGAGCTGAAACGTCAGATACCGAGCCTGCGCGACAAAGATCGAGCGCCGAAAGTGCACATACTGCGTGAGGCGGCCCTCCTTTGCACACGCTTCAACGAGGAGACAGAACAGTTAATTGAATTGCGCCAGCGACAGAAGAAATTGTACGAACGTGTCCGACATCTCCGCTCCTCGATCCATAGTCAGCGACACCAAGTGATCGAATAAGTAAGGAATGAGCAGCAGCAGCAGCAGCAGCAGGAGAACGAGGAAGAAGCTGAGGAGCACGAGAAGAAGCAGAAGACGAGCAGAAGGCAGCAGGAGCATGGTTTAATAAGGATGAGCCGAGGAAGTGAAGGGGCCAGGAGGGTGCCAAAACGTAAGTCTAAGTAGACCGACAAATTGCGTCGATTTCCACTTCAACTTATAAGCATATAAACACACCGACACCCGCCAACAAACACACAAGTCAACTAGCCCAAGTGATCACTTTGCAAAACAGTGTGTCTTATACAAATATGGTGCAGCAGGGGTGCATCTAAGTAATCGTCTTCTCAGGGGTGGTGTCCGTGTAGCAAAATTTATCATTTGTCTGCGGCCATGCGTCAATTTATCACGTCTTTATTCGAGCCCAACCCTATCTCTACCCTTGAGTATTCTTTGTACACTGCGAAACAATTTGATGTTTAATTCGTGATGCAATTTCATTATTGTTTCTATTGATTGGTTTGCATTTTTGCCATTTATCTATATCCCGCCCTATACAATAATAAAAATAGTCGTCATGTTACTATGCGAACAACTCCAAATTGTGGTGCATTTTCGATTTTCACACCTGAAAAAAAGTACAGCAAAAATAATAAATATTAAAAATAATCACGAGGATATTAAAATGTTAACGTTACCCCATCCAGGTCTTTCAAACGTATTTTGCCCTAGATCCATGAGACCGGGCCGTATTTATGATGTTACTGTTCATTGGTTGTTTTCTGTTAATTCGGTTCGATTAGTTCTGTGTGGTGGGATATCCGGGCCAGAACTAGAGCATCTTCTGAGTGCACCTGTAGTGCGCCCACGCTTGAGGCTCGATGTGGGACAGTCGTGTACACCGGTCCACAGACCACCAGTTTTGGTTGGTGGTACTGTCTGCCGGCTGTCGGCAGACAATTGAAGGATACGGTTGCCTGTTTTTTTTTCTTATGTATTATAGAGAGTTTGAGCTGTATTAGCTTAACGTTCGGCTCTTTAAATACGGTTGCCTGATTCAAAATCGGTTGGTAAGGGAATTACAACCGAGAACTACGGAGAGAAGGACTGCACGTGAAATGAGATTGTGATTGTGCCGCAGAGGCAGCTAGCAGTGTCTACTATATAGCATCTGTCCAAAGGTCACCAGCGCTCCAAATCTGTAGTGATGCGCTATAAGTGCCTTGGCATCCAACGACACCCGCGCTCCCGCGGATGGTTCAGTTTGCGTGGGATTGAGCACTGCTTTCCGAGTTTGAATTTTTTGCTCCTGGCAAATGGTGGGCGAAAGCTACTGCACCCATAGCGCCAAACAAGAGGAGAAAAGGGCACCTAGCGGAGTAACAACTGATAGTAGGCGTCGTCGCCGGCTTAGAACTTCAGGGCTGAGACCATTTTAGAATGTAAGTGCTGCCTTCTAAAGGTGCGTGGTGTTCCCGATTTTACCTGCGAAAAACGTTAAGAAATAGAAAGGAAGAAAGCAAACGTACGCCAGAACGGAAGTGCTGTGTGAAATTAGATGTGATTTGTGATTTGTGATTTGTAGTCGGGTGGAAGATCCTCTAAACGTCCACGTCTAGTCGTGGAGCAGCAGTAGACGAAAAGTTGGCGGAAATGCGGAACACTAGCAAGATACGGACAGTAAACGAACATCCACTGTTCGGTGCGACGCTTCTTGACCGCTAACTTGGCTTGTGGCGAGACGGCGGTAGTATATCCTCTTCCAGAAGAATCCTTTTCTTAAATCAGTTTGTGGAATTGTGAATTATTAGTTGCCACAGCGCGTTGTGTTTGTTGTGCCCAAGAATTACCGACCGTTTCGTGTATAAAGTGTACAGTTGTACAAAGAAAAGTGAATACGTCGATATTTGGAAAAACACGTACATAGTGGAGATCAAGTTAACGAAACAAAGTTCGTTCGAGGGCAAGAGGTGGTGAACATTTCGAAATAAAGACGTCATCTTTCCCGCATATTATTCTCTATTCGTTCATTGTGTGTCTTACGTGCTGTGCGATTACTTCCGTACGCATATATCTGAGGAGATAAAAAATCGGCGAAACGGGAAAGCTAAGCTAAGCTAAGCTAAGCTAAGCTAAGCTA
>NW_026685709.1:0-2332 GCF_943735745.2 Anopheles bellator | reverse complement strand
TTCGAGGAGCTGAAACGTCAGATACCGAGCCTGCGCGACAAAGATCGAGCGCCGAAAGTGCACATACTGCGTGAGGCGGCCCTCCTTTGCACACGCTTCAACGAGGAGACAGAACAGTTAATTGAATTGCGCCAGCGACAGAAGAAATTGTACGAACGTGTCCGACATCTCCGCTCCTCGATCCATAGTCAGCGACACCAAGTGATCGAATAAGTAAGGAATGAGCAGCAGCAGCAGCAGCAGCAGGAGAACGAGGAAGAAGCTGAGGAGCACGAGAAGAAGCAGAAGACGAGCAGAAGGCAGCAGGAGCATGGTTTAATAAGGATGAGCCGAGGAAGTGAAGGGGCCAGGAGGGTGCCAAAACGTAAGTCTAAGTAGACCGACAAATTGCGTCGATTTCCACTTCAACTTATAAGCATATAAACACACCGACACCCGCCAACAAACACACAAGTCAACTAGCCCAAGTGATCACTTTGCAAAACAGTGTGTCTTATACAAATATGGTGCAGCAGGGGTGCATCTAAGTAATCGTCTTCTCAGGGGTGGTGTCCGTGTAGCAAAATTTATCATTTGTCTGCGGCCATGCGTCAATTTATCACGTCTTTATTCGAGCCCAACCCTATCTCTACCCTTGAGTATTCTTTGTACACTGCGAAACAATTTGATGTTTAATTCGTGATGCAATTTCATTATTGTTTCTATTGATTGGTTTGCATTTTTGCCATTTATCTATATCCCGCCCTATACAATAATAAAAATAGTCGTCATGTTACTATGCGAACAACTCCAAATTGTGGTGCATTTTCGATTTTCACACCTGAAAAAAAGTACAGCAAAAATAATAAATATTAAAAATAATCACGAGGATATTAAAATGTTAACGTTACCCCATCCAGGTCTTTCAAACGTATTTTGCCCTAGATCCATGAGACCGGGCCGTATTTATGATGTTACTGTTCATTGGTTGTTTTCTGTTAATTCGGTTCGATTAGTTCTGTGTGGTGGGATATCCGGGCCAGAACTAGAGCATCTTCTGAGTGCACCTGTAGTGCGCCCACGCTTGAGGCTCGATGTGGGACAGTCGTGTACACCGGTCCACAGACCACCAGTTTTGGTTGGTGGTACTGTCTGCCGGCTGTCGGCAGACAATTGAAGGATACGGTTGCCTGTTTTTTTTTCTTATGTATTATAGAGAGTTTGAGCTGTATTAGCTTAACGTTCGGCTCTTTAAATACGGTTGCCTGATTCAAAATCGGTTGGTAAGGGAATTACAACCGAGAACTACGGAGAGAAGGACTGCACGTGAAATGAGATTGTGATTGTGCCGCAGAGGCAGCTAGCAGTGTCTACTATATAGCATCTGTCCAAAGGTCACCAGCGCTCCAAATCTGTAGTGATGCGCTATAAGTGCCTTGGCATCCAACGACACCCGCGCTCCCGCGGATGGTTCAGTTTGCGTGGGATTGAGCACTGCTTTCCGAGTTTGAATTTTTTGCTCCTGGCAAATGGTGGGCGAAAGCTACTGCACCCATAGCGCCAAACAAGAGGAGAAAAGGGCACCTAGCGGAGTAACAACTGATAGTAGGCGTCGTCGCCGGCTTAGAACTTCAGGGCTGAGACCATTTTAGAATGTAAGTGCTGCCTTCTAAAGGTGCGTGGTGTTCCCGATTTTACCTGCGAAAAACGTTAAGAAATAGAAAGGAAGAAAGCAAACGTACGCCAGAACGGAAGTGCTGTGTGAAATTAGATGTGATTTGTGATTTGTGATTTGTAGTCGGGTGGAAGATCCTCTAAACGTCCACGTCTAGTCGTGGAGCAGCAGTAGACGAAAAGTTGGCGGAAATGCGGAACACTAGCAAGATACGGACAGTAAACGAACATCCACTGTTCGGTGCGACGCTTCTTGACCGCTAACTTGGCTTGTGGCGAGACGGCGGTAGTATATCCTCTTCCAGAAGAATCCTTTTCTTAAATCAGTTTGTGGAATTGTGAATTATTAGTTGCCACAGCGCGTTGTGTTTGTTGTGTCCAAGAATTACCGACCGTTTCGTGTATAAAGTGTACAGTTGTACAAAGAAAAGTGAATACGTCGATATTTGGAAAAACACGTACATAGTGGAGATCAAGTTAACGAAACAAAGTTCGTTCGAGGGCAAGAGGTGGTGAACATTTCGAAATAAAGACGTCATCTTTCCCGCATATTATTCTCTATTCGTTCATTGTGTGTCTTACGTGCTGTGCGATTACTTCCGTACGCATATATCTGAGGAGATAAAAAATCGGCGAAACGGGAAAGCTAAGCTAAGCTAAGCTAAGCTAAGCTAAGCTA
>NW_026685708.1:0-2337 GCF_943735745.2 Anopheles bellator | reverse complement strand
TGCATCTTCCGGAACAGCAGCCACAATGTTAGAGGGATGCCGTACGGCTCATTCAACGTTTAAATTGGCGTTAAATCTTCATACTGTTGAAGAACCAATATGTTATATTTTAAAAAACTTCGCATTGGGCAAAGTATTGTCAGAAGCGAAAATCATCATCTGGGACGAATGTACAATGGCGCATAAACGTGCATTAGAAGCACTTAACCGAACATTGAAAGATCTACGCAATGACTCGAGATGTTTTGGAGGGGCAATGATTTTACTGTCTGAAGATTTCCGCCAAACACTACCAGTAATTCCAAGATCAACGGCTGCCGACCAAATATACGCTTGCCTCAAATCATCAAACCTATGACGCTATGTGAAGACACTTCAACTGCCAACAAACATGAGAGTTGCATTGCTTAATGGTACATCTGCTGAAGCTTCTCTGAGCAATTGCTGACTATCGGTAATGGTCGAGTACCTGTCGACGAATCAAGCGGATTGATTTCATTTCCACAGAATTTCTGTAACTTTCTCTCATCGAAAGACGAACTTATCAACAAAATATTTTCAAACCTCATTTCCTACTACAAAAATAATGAATGGTTGAGTAAGTGAGCAATTGTAGCGGCTAAGAATGCAGATGTAGATGACCTGAACTACATAATTCAGGATAAGATCATTTGAACAATTCATTAAAATCCATTGACAGTGTTACAAATAAAGATGATGCTACCAACTATCCAATTGAAACCAACCAAAACTGTGCAACGGAACGCGTTTGATGATAAGCAAATTGATTAACAATGTGATTTACGCGACGATACTTAGAGGAAAATTTGAAGGTGAGGAAGTTCTCATTCTGAGGATCCCGATGAGCCCAACCGATATGCCGTTTAAGTTTAAAAGACTTCAATTTCCGATCCGTTTTGCTTTCGCTGCGATGTTTTGCGATGAAAAATCAAAGGCTTTAATTAATTTTCGGTGATCTTCCACCGATTCAGTCTTAATTGACGTACCTTTGTACGTGGTCGTCGTTTGGAATTTTATTATTCCTGCTGCTATTGCTAATCGGTGGATATAGGACACCGATGAGCTATACACCACGATCGGTGGTGTTTTAAAGTTATTGGCGTTATTGGCCGTGATCGGTTGTCTGTGTTTAGGAGTTGGAGTGGGTTCATCCCCAGCCATCGACAGCAACTCGTATTCATTGCTGGTTGTAATTGTGTCTTCGCACGTTGATCCCCCTGTGGTCGAGGTCTCCAGCGGGTTGTACTTATTTTTCCTCTTTGGTGCCATTTTGCTGACACCTGTAAACCTTTCACTCACTGATTCTCTTTTTGTTTTTCTCTTGCTCTCGTTCGACTGTATCACTGTTCGCGTCCGATTCGATCGGTGGTCGGATTTGTACTGCACTTTGTCAATGTTTATCAGTTCGTTGTTTCGAATTCCAACACAACCCACACAAACCGTGGAATGATCACTCAGATTCACACAGATCATACAGATTTGCTCCAATTAATGCGAAGGGTCTTGTTTCCTGTGCGAACTAAGATAAAACGAGTGCAGTTTGGTTATTCGTTGATATTGCGGGGAATCATACGGGGCACGGTATACACCGACACAACATGTAGTCTGTACTTACAAATAACACTGAACATCCTCCAGGATGAACAATAAGCGACCAACAAACCCTAAACAGCTAAACGAACGAATTATGCTGACCCACCATCTCCTCGCGTCTACTGCATATAATGTTTCGCAGCAAATACAAAATGTAAACAAACATACGGCTGTCAGCATATTTGCTAGAAAATAAGCTTTTTCAGAACGGTGAGTGCGTGTGTGCGTTTGACGATCGGCGTTTCGTCAGCTTACGAATGGCAATCGTCCGCCTAAGGTCCGCCAACGGATGGTCTTCGTCAGCGGAGTGACGAACACCATCCGTTTTGGCGTCCGTATCGTCAGCGTGGCGACGATGCGAAAGCTCGTGGCTCCTTGGGATACCGCTGTTACCAAACAACAGCAGATCTACTGAAGCTGCGATGCAAATCCGTGAAAATTTTGCCGATTTGCCGTTCTCTCTTCCACCTGCACCGCGTACGCATCGCCTCTCGCCCATAGCGCCCTTCCCTCTCCAAGTAATTCAAACCCACAAGCTGACGCGTGAAAGCCCTCCTCACGGAGTTCCTTCCACTCTCTTACCCCTCTACCAACGACCGTACCAACATGAGCCGGCCCGCTCGGTGCAATGAGCGTCGCGCTCGCCCTCCCTCGTCCTCGTCGCAGGCAAAGGGGCGTTCGATCTCACTCGTCTCAGCCTTCCTCCGCCGCGTCGCAGACAGA
>NW_026685707.1:0-2341 GCF_943735745.2 Anopheles bellator | reverse complement strand
CCGCTGTCGACCGAACATGGTCGGTCGGGCAACTGATGCCGGCTACACCTTCCCCCTATGGAAAAATAATGTCATCTTAGGATCTTCGTATATGACTAAGTTTGAACAAAATACATTAGTGAAAGAAGAAGATGCTAAGATGGCATTATTTCACTATTAACTATCAGTATTAAGTATTTGCTTGCTGTGGGGGAGATGAGATGGAGATGTGCTTTGTTCTATGGATTCTATTGTTCCGGGGTGGTAATGAAGCAACGATGGGTAGTGATGTTACGCTGCCGGTGGTACCCACCGCCCGTCGGATGGTCTCAATGTAAGGCGGTCTAGGTGATCGTCTGCTTCATCTTCCTGGTTTGGGTCACCGTTCTCCTCGACGGCATACACGGTCGTGAGGGCATCGGTTGCCTCTTTGCATTCCTGTCGTTGTTCGCTAATGATCTCAATGGTTTCGACCTTCTTTGCTACAGCGGTTTCTGCCGCCAGTTCTGCTTCGTGATCCACGTCTAACCATTTGTCACTATCAGTGGTCGCTGCATGCCTTTTCACTGCTGCTGCGCCCAAATTTTTCCGGAAGCGATCCCAGTTGTCGAAATCTGCATGGCTGTCGTTAGTCTCGTAATAGGTGTCCGACTTACTTGTTCTTTTCTTTTTCTTTCTTTTTCTACTCTTTTGAGTCGGCGGTATGGCTGATCGTTCTCGTAATGCTGTTGTACTTTTTCGACGCAACTGGTTCGCCTCACTTTTTTCGTCATCGTAACTATTCTGGAAGGCTCGATGCTCCTCTGATTCCTGGTCCTCGTTTTGTTGCTGTGCATTAATGGTCAGCTTAAACACTTGCTGCAACTCTAACTGTTCATCATTGTCGTCCTCTATGTCTTCTTCGTTGTCATGGTCATTTCTTGGTTCACTCGTGCTGCTATCAGAACCATCGTTACGGTGTTTCATCGATATGTTAATATTGTTTGATACCTGCTGTTCTTCGTTCTTCTCCTTGTATAGTTCCTTGACCATCTCGAGTAGTTGACGTTCCGATTCTTCGTCTTCCTTGCGGTTTGCTTCTTCTTTGTCGAATCTCTGGCGGGCTTCTTCCTCGTGATATTTGTGTTCTTCTTCGTTGCTACGATGCGCTTCTTCGACGTCTTGTTGTTGATAATTCGCAGATGATTCAGCTTCCTGCTGAGCTAAAACCACTTTTCCATTGTGTAAGGGGCTGTCGTTCGTATTATTTTGTCTAAGTGTGACCCTCTGCTGGTTTCCGAACTTAGGGGTTTGAAATCCTTGATTATGGTGGAATTGACGCTGGTCGTATCTGTGCCAGTAATTATTACTGTGGTGGGGTGGGCGGTAATAGTTCTGCTGTTGTCTGAATGGACGCTGATAGTTTTGTCGTGGTGGGTACTGATAGTTTTGTCGTGGAGGAGGCCAACAGTTTTGACACTGTTGGGCTGGTACTGCGCTCTGGTAGCTATTGTAATTTGTCTCCCTTTTGCTAACTAAAACTTGGGCTTCTGCCTTTTCTGCGTCTAATTCGCGTAGTTTTTGAATTGCATCTTTCACTGTATTGAACTCTGCTGCCCTCAAAATTGTTTTTGCTTCTCCTGTGCTATTTTTAATTAGTGTGGTAATTCCTGCTTTTGTAGCCATTTTAGTGGCTACTTTTTTAGGTATATCTTCTTCCATGTATAGTGTTCGTAGATTCTGGGTTAATGTTTCTACTTCATCCCAGAATTTTTCTAAATTTCCCTGGTTTCTGATTGTTCTTAATTTAAGTTGTATTATTTCTGGTGTCATACTTGACTTACATTCATTTTTAATGGCTTGGGCAATTTCTGAAATGGTGGCCGGGTTATCTTGAAAAACTATCCTTGCTTTGCCTTTTACTTTTGTCTTTATAAATTTAATAGCTGTTGCCGTTTGATTTTCTGGTACTAGGTCTTCTAATAAGCTAAGTGAATCTAAGAAAGCTTCTAAGTTTTCGATCGAACTATCATATGGACTGACTATGGCTGTTGCCGTTTCTATATCAAATGAGCTGTGCCCACTAGGGCCGGTTTCTGTTGTCATCTTTAAACTCTCTCCGATCCGAAGGTGTCATTGCGGGTAAACAGACTAAGATCACCACACAGTGTTGTTCCTATGTTGCACACACTAGTCACTTCGTTCTTTACAGGTAAACGCTTCTGTATCTTCTGTATCTGTAGCATTCTTCCATCTTCGTTTCGTTTCCTTTCGTTTTCGTTCACTTTCGATTTCGTTTTTTTTTTACCTACGCCAACACACTGTCACGGTCGCCATGTAATGGCTAGGTTCTTTCCTTATGTATATTTTACCTGGCGCGGCT
>NW_026685706.1:0-2341 GCF_943735745.2 Anopheles bellator | reverse complement strand
CCGCTGTCGACCGAACATGGTCGGTCGGGCAACTGATGCCGGCTACACCTTCCCCCTATGGAAAAATAATGTCATCTTAGGATCTTCGTATATGACTAAGTTTGAACAAAATACATTAGTGAAAGAAGAAGATGCTAAGATGGCATTATTTCACTATTAACTATCAGTATTAAGTATTTGCTTGCTGTGGGGGAGATGAGATGGAGATGTGCTTTGTTCTATGGATTCTATTGTTCCGGGGTGGTAATGAAGCAACGATGGGTAGTGATTTTACGCTGCCGGTGGTACCCACCGCCCGTCGGATGGTCTCAATGTAAGGCGGTCTAGGTGATCGTCTGCTTCATCTTCCTGGTTTGGGTCACCGTTCTCCTTGACGGCATACACGGTCGTGAGGGCATCGGTTGCCTCTTTGCATTCCTGTCGTTGTTCGCTAATGATCTCAATGGTTTCGACCTTCTTTGCTACAGCGGTTTCTGCCGCCAGTTCTGCTTCGTGATCCACGTCTAACCATTTGTCACTATCAGTGGTCGCTGCATGCCTTTTCACTGCTGCTGCGCCCAAATTTTTCCGGAAGCGATCCCAGTTGTCGAAATCTGCATGGCTGTCGTTAGTCTCGTAATAGGTGTCCGACTTACTTGTTCTTTTCTTTTTCTTTCTTTTTCTACTCTTTTGAGTCGGCGGTATGGCTGATCGTTCTCGTAATGCTGTTGTACTTTTTCGACGCAACTGGTTCGCCTCACTTTTTTCGTCATCGTAACTATTCTGGAAGGCTCGATGCTCCTCTGATTCCTGGTCCTCGTTTTGTTGCTGTGCATTAATGGTCAGCTTAAACACTTGCTGCAACTCTAACTGTTCATCATTGTCGTCCTCTATGTCTTCTTCGTTGTCATGGTCATTTCTTGGTTCACTCGTACTGCTATCAGAACCATCGTTACGGTGTTTCATCGATATGTTAATATTGTTTGATACCTGCTGTTCTTCGTTCTTCTCCTTGTATAGTTCCTTGACCATCTCGAGTAGTTGACGTTCCGATTCTTCGTCTTCCTTGCGTTTTGCTTCTTCTTTGTCGAATCTCTGGCGGGCTTCTTCCTCGTGATATTTGTGTTCTTCTTCGTTGCTACGATGCGCTTCTTCGACGTCTTGTTGTTGATAATTCGCAGATGATTCAGCCTCCTGCTGAGCTAAAACCACTTTTCCATTGTGTAAGGGGCTGTCGTTCGTATTATTTTGTCTAGGTGTGACCCTCTGCTGGTTTCCAAATTTAGGGGTTTGAAATCCTTGATTATGGTGGAATTGACGCTGGTCGTATCTGTGCCAGTAATTATTACTGTGGTGGGGTGGGCGGTAATAGTTCTGCTGTTGTCTTAATGGACGCTGATAGTTTTGTCGTGGTGGGTACTGATAGTTTTGTCGTGGAAGGCGCCAACAGTTTTGACACTGTTGGGCTGGTACGGCGCTCTGGTAGCTATTGTAATTTGTCTCCTTTTTGCTAACTAAAACTTGGGCTTCTACCTTTTCTGCGTCTAATTCGCGTAGTTTTTGAATTGCATCTTTCACTGTATTGAACTCTGCTGCCCTCAAAATTGTTTTTGCTTCTCCTGTGCTATTTTTAATTAGTGTGGTAATTCCTGCTTTTGTAGCCATTTTAGTGGCTACTTTTTTAGGTATATCTTCTTCCATGTATAGTGTTCGTAGATTCTGGGTTAATGTTTCTACTTCATCCCAGAATTTTTCTAAATTTCCCTGGTTTCTGATTGTTCTTAATTTAAGTTGTATTATTTCTGGTGTCATACTTGACTTACATTCATTTTTAATGGCTTGGGCAATTTCTGAAATGGTGGCCGGGTTATCTTGAAAAACTATCCTTGCTTTGCCTTTTACTTTTGTCTTTATAAATTTAATAGCTGTTGCCGTTTGATTTTCTGGTACTAGGTCTTCTAATAAGCTAAGTGAATCTAAGAAAGCTTCTAAGTTTTCGATCGAACTATCATATGGACTGACTATGGCTGTTGCCGTTTCTATATCAAATGAGCTGTGCCCACTAGGGCCGGTTTCTGTTGTCATCTTTAAACTCTATCCGATCCGAAGGTGTCATTGCGGGTAAACAGACTAAGATCACCACACAGTGTTGTTCCTATGTTGCACACACTAGTCACTTCGTTCTTTACAGGTAAACGCTTCTGTATCTTCTGTATCTGTAGCATTCTTCCATCTTCGTTTCGTTTCCTTTCGTTTTCGTTCACTTTCGATTTTGTTTTTTTTTTACCTACTCCAACACACTGTCACGGTCGCCATGTAATGGCTAGGTTCTTTCCTTATGTATATTTTACCTGGCGCGGCT
>NW_026685705.1:0-2341 GCF_943735745.2 Anopheles bellator | reverse complement strand
ACCGAAAGATTCCTTTATTTAAGCGCCACAACCGGTGCGGGAGTGGGCGTGCGTTAAGCTAATCCTAATCTCGCCCGCTAAGCCCGCAGCGGGACTAGCAAACTATAGGTGAACTTCGGCAAACAATACGCAGCCGTTCATCGGGAAGTGCGCCCACCTCCCTTCCCAGCCACCTTCAGCCTCTCGCGACATAATTTTGCATCCCCACCAAGGGTAGCCAGCTTGGCCCCACTGCTTGAAGTGCCACAACGGCACCGTGCTACGTGGGTTGATGAGTTGCCTGAGCTGTCGCAAGTCCGCAAACCGTATTCGAATGCAACCTTTGCCGACTGGTGAACAGGAACCCTTCGATGAATTGAAGAGTACTTTTTATTGCCTGGAAATGCCAGTGGGAGTGATTAGAAACAAAAAACCAAAATTGGGTTCCCTCATGGGAACTGATAGAAGGAAAATCATTTGCGAATTACTGAAAAGAAAGGATTGGCTCTTGTACCGGTTCGTCACTGGTGACGGAAGTTGAATTTATTACGAGAATCCCAAACGTAAAAACAGCCTGGGTAACCAGCCTAGTGAACCAGGCTCATCACAACCAACCAGCGAAATATTTACTATAGTTCTACTCTGCATAAGGTGGGATGTGGAAGGTGTGGTGTACTATGAGTTTTTAAAATCTAATGAAATTATTGATGGTCAATGAAAATTAATTCGTGCGGTTTTACAATAGATGGTAATACTCACTAAATGTCACAAACTATTTTTTTATGAAATATGTGTTTGATAGTTACTGTCATTATACATCTAACGCTGTATAGATTGTTTGGTCAAAATGTAAACAACACCTGTTTTAAGCATCTGAAAATATCGAGTTTTGTTCCTAATAAATTGTTTTAGCGAGGAGTACTTCTTCTTCACTGCTTGCTCGGCAGAAACAAAGGGTTCTTGTTGTAAAATATTCACTTTGCAACGGTTATGCTGTGCACATGGTGGGATATGAAAGGTGTGGTGTAGTGTGAGCTTTAAAATCCTAACGAAATTATTGATGGACAATACCAAGCGACAACAACTAATGCGGTGGAAGCAAGCTGTGGCCATTAAAGGTCCCGAATGGGATAAAAGACATGATAGACTGATTTTTTAACATGACAATGTAGTAATAGCGTAGTTAGTAGCATCGAGAAAGTATAGCTGTCGAATAAAAACCGGATGACGTAATTTCCCAATAACGTTCTCTAATGCACACGCACGCACGGTGCGTTGGAGCATGGTGCTCCACGTAGCGCAGAATGATCCTTCTAATCCCTCGTCGAGCTCAACGCGCGTGGTGAGGCCAAAAAAATCGTGAGGAACACCGACAACACTCACAAGCAGACACCGCGCGAGGAGGCATCCGGCACATCAAACCTCACTCAAAAATCGTTCACACCCGTAAATCCTCGATAATCGCCAGCCTAATCCTATTAAAAGGTGGACCGTCCCCGTCCGACCACCCAACCCGGCCGTCCTACCTCCCTCCCGAGTGTCCGGATACGGCCAAAAATTTGAATCACCAATGGGCACCACGGGAAGCAGGAGAAAAAAAGGCCCAAAACCGCCCGTGGAGTTTTTGGGGGGCTGCCGAGAACTATTGTTTATTTATTTAGCCCGTGCTTTGTCCCGTGGAGAGTCGGGGGTTCCGGGCGGTGGGGCTGTGAAGTGGACGCGCGAGATAGTAATCCCCGCGGGCGGGCTATGTTTGCAGTTTGCTAAGCCCCGCGATTCGATTTGGAGAGGAACACGGAACACAATCAGGTCCGGCCCGACGACCTGACAGCTGGAGATGGAGCTGGAGGTGTTTCGGGTGTCCTAGTCGGTCGGTGATGGTGGTTAGGGTTGACACGCTGAGGATGCACCTCGGACACCTGACATCCCTTTGAAGGCTCCAGCACTCCAGCAGACACACTAGTTCAGGTCCAGGTCCAGGTCTCCCCAGAAACTGTTTCCGGACTGAAGCAAGATCTGGGACTACGTAGCTACGCCGTACCAGCGTTTGTGTGGCCCCAGCCCCAGCAGTCAGCGACAGCGCATTCATCCATCAGCATCCAGCTGCGGCACCCAGCGGGGTACGCCGACATCATAAATGTCAACCAATCTGTGGGAACGGCGGTACCTCCGCGGACCGGACCTCCCGGAGAAAACCGGTACTTGGGGCCAGGGGGAGGGTGGGCGATCCGTTCGATCTTGCCGAAAGATTGCTCCTGTCATCTCGCTGCCCCCACAGGTGGTCGTCCCCGTCCGTCCGGACGCGAGCCACATCGGATCGGACAGGACGTACCTCCAACAGAGTTGCGGACAGGCGCGCGCC
>NW_026685704.1:0-2344 GCF_943735745.2 Anopheles bellator | reverse complement strand
AGTCTATAAACCGCACACAAAACGGAGCGTCATTTTTATAATATAGAAGAAGATAAAGAGGTCAACCTACATTGACCATTCCGGTTCCGTACGGTTATTTTGCCATGCTGTCCGGTGATTCACGACTTGAGAATAAGTGTCCGACGATACGACGACAGACCAAAAAGTTCCAACCCGATCCATAAAGATACGATACGAAAGATACCATAAAGATCCGTTCTAACTGTTCTGGCCGGTGTTTGTTTTACCGTTTTGCTGCGGGCGCTTTTAATTGACAGTCTGGTTCTTACTGCATTCAGAGTCTTTTTTTTTGAGATTTATACCATACCAGTCAAAATGTCTGGTCCTTGTTTCCTTGAAGAAATTTAGGCCAAAACGGCAAATGTTGTTCAGAATGTGATCTATTGATCTCTGAATCGTAGGTTGGGCACTGCAACAAAAAACAAAAAAACAAAATTGCAGCAAAATTGTTTTGCAACAAAAAAATTGTACCCATGATCGTCAACAGGTTAGAAGCCTCTACGGTTTTGGGGACAAAGTGTTCAATTACGCAAACAGAATCGAAGGCATTTCTTGCAATATTGTACGCTCGTGGAGCATATGGAGGTAATACTTTGAGGCTTAAATATTTGTGGAGCAACAAATGGGGACCATCCTTTTCTCCTGTACTATGAGTCGACGTGGTTTTACCGTGATCCTACAGTACATTCGTTTCAAAAATAAAAATCTTAGGAGTCAACGTTTGTAAACAGACGAGTTCGCTTTAGTTTCAACAGTTCGGGAAAAAATTATTGAAAATAGTCAAAACTGCTTCAAACTGGGAGCTAAAATTACCGTGGTTTGATATTACGGTTTTACGTATTTAGGAAAAGAGGAGGCTTGAAATGCCTGAACCTGAATGCCTGAATGGAGGCTTGAAATGCCTAAGCGAATTTGTGGTAATGAAACTTCTTGAGCCGTATACCATGAAGGGAAGAACTGTAACAATCGATAATTTTCTTACAACTATTCCTTTGGCAATAAGACTAAGATCTAAAAACACTTCGTTGGTTGGAATTATACGCGGAAATAAGAGGGAACTGCCGAAAAGTTGCAAACTGAAAAAAAGACAGCATGACACGTTTCTCAACGTTGTTATACACATGCAATGGATGCTCGCTTACTGTTTATAAGAGCAAACCAAAAAAGAAATTGCTTATACTAAGTACAAGACATAAGCATGTAAAAAATGATAAAGCTTCTAAGAAATTACCTGAAACTGTATGATTTTATAATGGGACTAAATTTTGCGTCGATGTCATTGATCAAATGGCTCGAAAACATACAGTGAAATCAGGTTGGCCAAGGTGGCTAAAGGTAGCCACTTCAAGTGTTTTTCAATTTTCTGGACTTAGCCGGAATCAGTAGTTGGATATTGTACAGGAACACAACAGGAGAAAACCATTTTGCGGGAAGACTTTCTCTTTCGATTAGCAGAAGAACTTGCTTTCGAATTTCAGACCTCAATGCAAAAATCACAGAGAACTGAGTTTCCAACTACAAGTGGCACGCTTGCTGGTCGCAAATGGTGTCAAATTGGATGTTGCAATAACAATAAAACTAAGTATATTTGTAATGCATGCAAAAGAAGTATATGCGGAAAGTGTGCTGAGCGAAAAATGTTCTTATGCAGAAATTGTATCCAACAAAGTGATAAAAATTAAGTGTTTTGTTATGTTATATACATGTTATATTTGACGTTACAACCGCTAGGCGATCTAAGCCTGCACCAGAGGCATTTTTTGTTAATATCTCTGGCGCTAACCGTAACAGTTCGTTTTTACGGACGGGGTTGTTAGCCCCGCGCCAACCCCCCTTGTCACGCCGGTATCGGAAATCGAAACCACCCGAACAAAAAAATCACTCAATTTTTCATTTTTCTAGCCGCGGATTTCGACTCGTGAGATGCCCCCTTTCAGTATGGCCCGGATTGCGATACAGTAGAACTATATATCGCAATCCGTTCTGTTCTTATATCGCAATCCGGCTGATGACGTCACGACGTCGGTGCTCAATGGGTGCCTTGTATTTCTGTCTCTTTTTTCTTTCTTTCTCCCTATATCCTCTCCCTCAGATTGAACTGTCAGTTGGATGTAAACAAAGTGTTGCATTTATTCAGTTTCATGTTTTTACAATTACAATATTTCCACAATTGTTTCACTATTCCACCATACACATGCACTTTTCACTTATCTCTGCGTGTACGTAGAGTGTGTCCATCCCTGAATCCTGTATTCCATGTATCCTGTACCATCCGCCTTATCGACCTTGTCTCGCACGCTTCTAATGGTTAGCTGAAAATGTA
>NW_026685703.1:0-2346 GCF_943735745.2 Anopheles bellator | reverse complement strand
GGGAAAAAATACCGTGCAAACTAAACAGTGGCTTGACAAATGTTATTTGGACTCTGCCCCATCGAGGCAAATGGTTGAGAACTTCTGCTGGCAAGGTTATGGCCTCCGTATTCTGGGATAGTCATGGTATATTGTTCATAGACTATCTTGAGAAAGGTAAAACAATCAACAGCGAATATTACATGGCATTGTTGGAACGATTGAAGGCTGAAATCGACGCAAAACGACCGCACATGAAGAAGAAAAAAATACTCTTTCATCAAGACAATGCACCGTGTCACAAGTCAATGAAAACGATGGTGAAAATGAATGAATTGCACTTCGAATTGTTGCCCCATCCACCATACTCGCCAGATTTGGCCCCCAGCGATTATTGGCTGTTCTCGGATCTCAAAAGGATGCTCCAGGGAAAGAGATTTGGATCGAATGAGGAGGTCATCGCCGAAACTGAGGCATATTTTGAAGGGAAAGATAAATCGTTCTACAAACATGGTAGCGAAAAGTTAGAGAAGCGTTGGACTGACTGTATCGCCTTAAAAGGAGACTATGTTGATGAATAAATACAAATTATATCAAAATATTGTTGTTTTATAAACTATCCTACGGACTTATTGAGCGATGTGTTAAGTGCCCAAAAAGATTCGATCGGTCTTGCCTGTGGACAATTTGGCGGATTCATCTCCTTCGGAACGAACTGGACCCCGTTGGATAGGAACCAGGCTACCGTATTCTTGGAGTAATGCACGGATGCCAAATCCGGCCAAAATAGTACTGGGCCTTCATGTTTTCGGATCATAGGCAGTAGGCGTCGATTCAGACATTCGCGGATGTAAATATCGGATTTCATCGTCTCCGTTGTCACGAACGGTTCGGAATGCATGCCACACTCGCAAATGGCTTGCCAAACCATTGCCTTTCTTCCGAATTTTTCAGTATAAATAGATGTATCTGCATCGTCAGCGTTCTGGCGATCCCGAACAGTGTAATACTGAGGACCCGGAAGAGTTTTGTAGTCAAATTTGCAATAAGTTTCATCATCCATGATGACGCAAACTCGTTTGTGGCAAAGCAGTTGATCATACAGTTTACGGGCTCTTGTTTTAACGGATGCAGCTTGGTTTGCACTCCGTTTCGTTTTTTTCTGCTTCTTGTATGTCTTCAGATCTAATCTTATTTTGGCACGATGGACGGTACTCACCGTTGACCCCACCCCACCACCCCACCCCACCCCACCGGACGGACGCACTTTTCTCTCTGGCGTAAACACGCATGACTTTCTGTTCCAAATTTGTATCCACAGGACACGCTTTTCGGCCAGATTTCATTTTATCCTGAAAGCTGCTTTCTTCTTTGAATTTCTTTATTGCGTTTCGAACCGCTCCAATGCTTATTTTTTCCTATTTTGCCAACTGACTCAGCGAAATGTTGGGAGTAGTGCACCATTTGTGCACAATCTGTTTGCGCTTCTCTGGAGAAATGCTTCGCATTTTCACAAAAGTTAAGAAAATCTGTACATATGATACACCGTTTTTTAAGTTAAAGTGTAAACTAAAAGAATCTGTCAAAATTGACACTTTAAACGTCATGAGGAGTGAGTAGTGATCTGTCAAAATCGTGCTTAGACATTATGAAACAGTCTATTAGGAGTATGCGTAGAAATTTATCGTTTTTTTACCAAATTGAATCGTTTATTGTTCAAAACTCTTAACAAACTAGTCAATCGAAGTAGTGTCCGTCGCTAGCCACTACTTTTTGCCATCTTTCTGGCAATTGTCGGATTCCATCGCGGAAGAATGCCTTATCTTTTAAGGCGATCCACTGATCAATCCAATTTTTACAATCTTCATACGAAGTGAAGCTAATGCATGTGCCATTGACCTGAAAAGATGGTAATCCGAAGGAGCCAGATCCGGGGAATACGACGGGTGGGGTAGGACCTCCCATTTCAGCGTTTCAAGGTATGTCTTTACTGGTTGCGCGACATGCGGCCGAGCATTGTCGTGCTGCAGAATGATCGTGTTATGCCTTTGGCCATATTCTGGCCGTTTCTCCTTCAATGCTCGGTTCAAACGCATTAGTTGGAGTCGGTAGCGGTCTCCGGTAATTGTTTCATTTGGCTTCAGCAGCTCATAATAAATTACGCCACGCTGGTCCCACCAAATGCAGAGCAGAAGCTTGGATCCATGGAAGTTCCGCTTGGCCGTCGATGTTGTCGCATGACCCGGGTATCCATACGATTTTTTGCGCTTGGGATTATAATAATGAACCCACTTTTCATCGCCAGTAATTACTCGATGTCAAAAACCTTTGCGGGTGTGTCGTTGGAGCAGTTGTTCACTCATGCAC
>NW_026685702.1:1550-2848 GCF_943735745.2 Anopheles bellator | reverse complement strand
TTACCGTAAGATAAGTTAGGTAGAAATAAGAAAGTATAAAAGATTCTGAACAGATAGAAATAAATCAGTCTTGTACGTAACTTTGAAACGGGTTGTTTTAGATTCGGAATAGGAAAACTCTAACTCGTCGCTCAGAGCCGGTATCTTGCTCTCAAAAATGGAAAGTGCAAATGATGAAAGGTTGGCGGAGTTGGTACGAGAGTATCGGTTTTTATATGACACGGGTCATTTCTTTTATAAAGATTTGATAAAAAAAAAGTGAAGCGTGGGAGGATATAGGCAGTAGAATGAATATTTCAAGTAAGTTTAAGTGTCATCATAAATAAAGGGTTTTAGGCTTTATTGTTAGGCTCAGTTTTGCGCGATTCATATATTATTGTTGAAAAAAAAATCGGCAAAGTCCTCACGGATTTGCATCGCAGCTTCTGTAGATCTGCTGTTGTTTGGACGAATCTCCTGTCGCCAAGTATCTACAATAAAAATAAGAGGAAATACATTAATACTTTTAAAATTTATCACAGGTGCCTCTGCAACGACAAGGTGGAAGTATCTACGGGAAAAATATATGCGAATGAAAAGGGAGCGCAAAGGAAAAACCGGGCAGGCTGCGACCATGGTTTGACAAATGCCGTATCTATCTTTCCTGGATGACTTCTGCAGATCGCGCGGAACTTGCGCGGATATTCCTACGCAACACCCAGCAACAGAAGCTAGTTCCATCGAATCCGTCACCATGCCTCCATCGCCATCATTAGCAAGTTCTAGCGTCGAATCATCTCAATTCACCCCAGGATCACCTACAATACCAACGCGATCGTCGAACGTATCCGTTTATTCATCAAGACTTCGTACAGCGCCGAAGGCCCATCCCATAAACAAGCTTTTGGAATATCTTCAACAAATGAAACAGCCGGATAACGTGGATTTTTTTTTCCAGCTGTGCTGAGTCAACAAAACAACTCAAGCCAGCAAACCAACGAAAAGTTAAATCAGCACTGCTAGAGTTAATACTTAGACTAGAAAACGAGGAAGCTGAGGAAAACTAAAAGCAATAAAATGTTTAAATTTAAAGTAGATACAAAGTATCTGGTTTCGTTACTTACCTTAAACAAACGGCTAATCTCTCGCGGGGATCAATAGGTTTTCGGTAATTCGTCGTCTGTCGCCTAATTCGATTTTTCACAAGATTAAACAAAGCTTCGAAACTGTTTCTCGACATTCTAAAGTACACGAAGAAACGTTCTTCGTCAGTTTCGAGCTCCCTGCATAGACGATGATATTCGCCGAGATTTTTCCTT
>NW_026685702.1:0-1050 GCF_943735745.2 Anopheles bellator | reverse complement strand
TTTCGAGCTCCCTGCATAGACGATGATATTCGCCGAGATTTTTCCTTCTTTTGGTGGTTTCGTGTACCCAACAACGTCTCGTTGATAACAAAACGGCACTAATAAGCACTACTGCCCCATCATCCATTTCATTTTCATTTTATTGACACGTAAAACAACGATGTAAGCGACTCAACGATTCAACTGATTTGAGAGATTTGCCAAACAGTCATAACACAACAACAAAGCATTCTTTAAATTTCGCCGCAAAATATTTTTTCTCTTGACAGATTAGTTGTGTTTATATAAGCAAGTTCAAGACATTGAGTTTGTGGTCGAGAATTAAAATAGTTTTTTGACGAATTTGTATTTGTATTACAAGTAATAATTAAGTTAAAATTATTTTGCATGCTTGTGATACAAAAAAAATGTCAAATGAGTAATCTTCGATTATTTTTGAACTACCCAAGATGTCTAATTGTTTTCGCCCGAACGAGAGGGCGAAAGACTTTTCCGTTGCCTGTCGCCGCCGTCGTAACCGGTGTGAAAGGTCCGAAAAAGCGTCGCGTCGAAACGCACGTAACGTTCCCTATGTGAAGAGGGCTTTAGTGTTAATGTCGAAAATTGTTTGACTTTAGAAGAAAAGATGCGTTCCGGTGCGATGCCCGTGGGTGAATTTTTCAAGAATTAGGCCAAGATCACCCATCCATAACCTTACGGGAGTGTACCACTGGGCCAATCCAGAAAGGTGGACACTATGCCTCAGTTTGGTTTGGGCAATGCCCCCACTCAAAATGGCTTGGGCTCTCATTAGTCGTTTAGGGCGAAAAGGTTCCCATTCCAAGAACGGCTGCATCCCCAGTGAACAATTTTGAGAGCCCGAAGCTGCCCCTCTGCCTGCGACGCGGCGGAGGAAGGCTGAGACGAGTGAGATCGAACGCCCCTCTGCCTGCGACGAGGCCGAGGAAGGGCGATCTCGCAGCGTACGAAGTGAGCATGAGACGCGTTCGTTGGTTGCCGGGGAAAGAACGGAAGGAATCCCCGTGAGTTTTGAAATCGCCGTGAGTTTGC
>NW_026685701.1:0-2348 GCF_943735745.2 Anopheles bellator | reverse complement strand
TCGTTGCCATTGCCGTTACTGACCTGGGCTGACACCAGGCCGAGGCCGTTCCCGGCCTCTGATCTGACATTTTGATATTTATACAATGATTGAAAATTATGTGGCCGAGACACATGGCGCTTTTATTGAACGCAATGACAGGCAGACTGATTGTCTTGACGGCAACGAAACTAGAATTTACTAGGTTACTATCATTTTATTCTGTTGGACACATGAGAAGTCAATCCTTGACTTACTTATCTGGCTACAACTGCAGAGTCAAAGATTCCTTCTACGAGACACCTCCTCTGTCGATCGGGACGGCCTAGGCAGACTTTGCGGGTTGATTCATCGTCCGCCATTCTCATGACATGACCTACCCACCGGAGCCTGGTGAGGCCTGTTTATCCGCAGAATGAGATTGCACGGAGCTTGGTCAATCCCTATGTGAATCTGAGCTACATCCGAACGTCTTCGACTTACAATGTCGAGACCTAGAGGTCTGTGCTACAGAGATGCAGAGATCCATTAGAGAGCTGTCCATTCAACTTCACCATGGTCATTCTAATAAGTCTGGCCGATATTTCAAAACCACTTATGGTCTTATAAAATTTTACTCTGACTACGCTATTATCATGCGCGGGCTTGAAATCGATGAAGAGATGGTAATTCAATCATCTTTTCAAGGATCCGCTGCATGGCGGAATTCTGACTTATCACTAGGAATTAGAGGTGACCAATGAAGATTATTTTCCAAAAAAGCGCATTCATCTCGCCAAAATCTCGAGTTACGTTCATCGCTGTCTGCTGCTCCACGAGTCACTACCAAAACAAGCTTACAGCCGGAATGGCTCACCGATCGCATTCAAACGGCATCAAGCGGTCATCTATCTGAAGTTGCAGCACTTAGCCCCTTGTGACGTGTAAACGAACGATTTGGTCCGTTGGCTGTCACTCAGTCAGGCAGTGTGTGCGTCGTAAAATAATGTCGTTAGGCTAATGAGTGCACTTTCGTGTGCATTTGCTGCCTTCCGGGAGCGCCGGGTAACGTTCTCTGATTTATGGAGTCTGCCCGTGTCATCGCCCGGGATATGGGTGGAAAGTTCTGCCCGGAACGACAGGATCGCAGTGCGTAAACTGAATTAAGCCTTCCTGCCGGTGGAGGTCCGCAAACGAACGGTGACGTGGAGAAAAATAATATTTGTAGTTTTAGTTTTGGCCACGAGCCGTCGTACCGGACCGTCATGATTTGTGTCCGGTATTGATCCGGAAGCTCCGGAATCAGCGTGCAAGAGCGCTGCAACTCGGGTGCACCTAATCAATCACAATTTGCACCATTCGGGGCCGGTACTACTCCGGTGCCGTCCACTGGAACGGGCGCCGGGACATTCTGTTGATCCAGGTCGGTGCTTCGCGCTTTGGTTCAGCGATGTGGTAAAAATTGAAATGGCATACCGAAACCCCGAGACCCTGCCAAGACGGGGCACCACCGGCGATTGGTTGGACGAATTGATGACTGCTGGTTCAGCTGCGTTGTACCATGTGGTTCCAGGTTGCAGCCGTCGGCGCATGGACTACCGGAATGGACGGACCGGACGTGCCGGTGTCTCCATGCGATGAAAGTCCACCCAGGATACTGACGAGAACGGACACGATGAAACGCCGGCAGCGTTCCCCGGTTGTCCTGGGCTCGAGGTGGAACGAGCAGCCAATTCAATTTTGGGCTTAATTTTGAGCTACTGCCGTCGCGTTGGTCCCGAAGCCTTTCCGAAACCATTCGCTGGCGGAGGAAGCTCCACGGTCCACGGTGGGAACACAAAAATCGTAAACACGGGAAGGGAAAACAATAACCGGGCTTTCGGGGGCATTATGATGGATTCCATGTATATCTGAAATGAAAAGAGTGAAGCAGAGAATCAACAACTTCAATTTTCATTAGCGGCCGCTCCGTCTACACTGTGTGCCGTCGCCCGAAGGGAGCGCCAGTAGTATCGGACGGCTTCCGATGGCGCATTTTTCGAAATTATCACCCGAAGCGAAAATACATTTTGCAGATTCGGTTATGGCGATATGTCAGAGCCACTGTCCAGCGACCCCAGCACAGCCCCATCGATAGTGTTTACCGGCAGACATCAAACTGTAATCCGATCCTGGTCTAAGCTGCATTTCAGGACCGACCGTTTGGACCACTTTGCTGGGTTCTAATTCTGGATGAAACCCCTCATTGTGAGCCCCAGTGTCAACGATTGAATGTGGAGTGTTAGTTGTTCCATCAAAAGCTATCGGACCAAACGTAGTTTCGTAAAGCGTTTCTAGTGTTTCTGTCACA
Source organism: Anopheles bellator (assembly GCF_943735745.2). Lineage (NCBI taxonomy): Eukaryota > Metazoa > Arthropoda > Insecta > Diptera > Culicidae > Anopheles > Anopheles bellator. The sequence goes on along the minus strand of NW_026685701.1, from coordinate 40 downwards.
ACAAACATGACGTATGACAACCGCGTAGAAAGCCAGCCGC
>NW_026685700.1:1842-2849 GCF_943735745.2 Anopheles bellator | reverse complement strand
TTTTCCGGAGTCCTGTCGCTGGGGGCGGGTTCGCCAAGGGAAGTGCATCATCGACTAAGAGGTAGACGCTACAACATCCTTGCGCAGAGCGACATTCATCGCCTTAGGACTGGCATCGTAGCTGGTAGAAGGCAATCAAAATGTATTTACGATATTTCTGAGCGAACGAGTTTTTGTGGGGCTGAATCGTGTGAATGAGTGAAAACCGGGACGATAAGGATACGACCAAATCTTCGACCCACGGAGGTAGCGGCCACAATGAGTGCGAGCGTTGTTGAACGGTCATAAATGTTTACACCCAAGAGACATAATTACAGTCAAGTCTAAGCGGGCAATAAGAAGTGAGTTAAAATTGTGACTTCCAGCGCCTAAAATGTCCAAAGGATTCTGAGTGGACGTGACCGTACATCGGAACGTCATCGGCGTGCTTCTAAATAAAATTAGAATAGGTTTGCACAGAGATTGAGAATCTTTTTCCTGCTATAAGCGCCTAACCCTGGTCAATCATTATTAAAAGCTATTTCTGTAAGTTATGAGGTTGGCCAAGGTATACAAGGACGCCGAAAGTAGTAGATTGTCAGTCCAGATAGTAATCGGAATAAGAGACATTATCAGTTAACTTGGAGCGGTGCTGCGAATGAGCTACACTTGGTTCGTGTTAATTTAGTTAAATGTGCAAAGTGTATAGGAAGATATTAAACATTAAAAACATTTCCCACAGAACTTATAAAGATTAGTAAAACATGCGCATCTGTTCAGCAAAAGGTTCGCATGTGGTGGTGGTTATGTTTCGGAGAGAACAAATCACGGCCAAAATACCATTAGGTTATGCCACCCTCCTCTATGTTGCAGGTTTCTTTCTGCTTCTTCGTAGGTTTGCTAGGACTTAGGGCTAGGTTCATAAATATTTTCCATATAAAATACAGCACTCTTCTATGTTTTACAAATTGCATAAATTTATTAGATTAGAATTCAACCATACGGACCACTTGGTAGCTACGTCGCCT
>NW_026685700.1:0-1342 GCF_943735745.2 Anopheles bellator | reverse complement strand
TTAGATTAGAATTCAACCATACGGACCACTTGGTAGCTACGTCGCCTTGTGTATCCGTTTAAGGCCTACACCACGAGAAGGGGAACTTGGTAACGAAAGCACAAAACGGGACGGCAGGCAAAATGTTACAGGACAAGAAGGCCACAGAAGCAATAGAAGAATCCCCTAGGAAATGATAGCATATCGCAGGCGGTTGGCCGTGAAAGCCCTCCAAGGCATGGCTCCGACCTGGAAATGGTGCTCGAAACGAGGCAATAATTCGGGGTTTTCGCGTCCCCACCACAAACACGTGCGCATAGTTATGAGGCCAGTCCAATAGACATACGAGAGGCAATACTTTGCGGATGGAAAGCAGTATGTGTGCATCGAAAACCACAACAGCGAAATTGTGAAGAGAGCCTGAAGAGAGCAAGAGCCTTACAACGGAGATTTACTACCGCAGAACATTGGCGTGTATGAAGTCGACTTTTCCCGCAAAAGGATTTCTAACTCTGCCGCCAAAGCTTCCACGATGTCGGAGGAAAACTTGTGGTGAACCCGGAGTCACGGACTATTTGATCACGTGGTAGGTGATTTGCGAGAAGTTTTTCTTTCATGATGTGAATTGCACAAACGTACACGTGTTCCACTGTTCACTCGTATGGGTGCAGGACTAATGCCTTCCTCCAAGAACATACCGTTTTCTAGGTGGCTGAAGATACTTTGGAAAATAAAACAACTTTGCAATTTACATATTTCTTTCGTCGCAGCGCTCGGGAGGCTTCCGTTTGCCAAACTTTGCCAAAAGTGTGCAGCTTCGAATTCCCGGGAATTATGATCCCGTCAAAGTTTCTAGAAAGTGTCGATATAAACTTTTGAAAACTGCAACAGGGTCATTTATTGTCTGCATAAAATAAAAAAAAATTGTTAACTCAACAAAATTTACAGTGTTAAAGTGATGGAAAACGAAAAAGGGATACGAGAAACCCATGTTTGACTTTAAAATAAATCTGCAAACTTCAAAACTAAAGAGAAACATTCTTTGATCTTTCAAAAGTACACTCGTATAAAACTTTTATGAACATAAATTAATTTCAATCAACCTGTCCTAGGTCCCGAAAACAGGAATGATAGTGTGGAACGATATTACGAATTCTCTGCCACATGTAATATTTCGAATTCTCTTCAATGTTCAAACATCAATTATACTGAAAGTTCTACTTATGAATGCTCTTTTTCTCTCATGAATGCTGCTGGCACAAAAAGATCCAAAAACATCATCCGGCATTATGAAAATAATACTATTATTTAATTGCTGAATGGCGCTTTTCTAGTGAAATTGATTGTGGTGTGTTGTGCACAG
>NW_026685699.1:0-2351 GCF_943735745.2 Anopheles bellator | reverse complement strand
GGCGCGCGCCTGTCCGCAACTCTGTTGGAGGTACGTCCTGTCCGATCTCATGTGGCTCGCGTCCGGATGGACGGGGACGACCACCTGTGGGGGCACCGAGATGACAGGAGCAATCTTTCGGCAAGATCGAACGGATCGCCCACCCTCCCCCTGGCCCCAAGTACCGGTTTTCTCCGGGAAGTCCGGTCCGCGGAGGTACCGCCGTTCCCACAGATTGGTTGACATTTATGATGTCGGCCTACCCCGCTGGGTGCCGCAGCTGGATGCTGATGGATGAATGCGCTGTCGCCGACTGCTGGGGCTGGGGCCACACAAACGCTGGTACGGCGTAGCTACGTAGTCCCAGATCTTGCTTCAGTCCGGAAACAGTTTCTGGGGAGACCTGGACCTGGACCTGAACTAGTGTGTCTGTTGGAGTCCTGGAGCCTTCAAAGGGATGCCAGGTGTCCGAGGTGCATCCCCAGCGTGTCAACCCTAACCATCACTACCACCGACCGACTAGGACACCCGGAACACCTCCAGCTCCCGCTCCATTTCCAGCTGTCAGTTCGTCGGGCTGGACCTGATTGTGTTCCGTGTTCCTCTCCAAATCGAATCGCGGGGCTTAGCAAACTGCAAACATCGCCCACCCGCGGGGATTACTATCTCGCGCGTCCACTTCACAGCACCACCGCCCGGAATCCCCAACTCCCCACGGGACAAAGCACGGGCTAAATAAATAAACAATAGTTCTCGGCAGCCCCCCAAAAACTCCACGGGCGGTTTTGGGCCTTTTTTTTCTCCTGCTTCCCGTGGCGCCCATTGGTGATTCAAATTTTTGGCCATATCCGGACACTCGGGAGGGAGGTAGGACGACCGGGCTGGGTGGTCGGACGGGGACGGTCCACCTTTTAATAGGATTAGGCTGGCGATTATCGAGGATTTACGGGTGTGAACGATTTTTGAGTGAGGTTTGATGTGCCGGATGCCTCCTCGCGCTGTGTCTGCTTGTGAGTGTTGTCGGTGTTCCCCGCGATTTTTTTGGCCTCGCCACGCGCATTGAGCGCGACGAGGGATTAGAAGGATCATTCTGCGCTACGTGGAGCACCATGCTCCAACGCACCGTGCGTGCGTGTGCATTAGAGAACGTTATTGGGAAATTACGTCATCCGGTTTTTATTCGACAGCTATACTTTCTCGATGCTACTAACTACGCTATTACTACTTTGTCATGTTAAAAAATCAGTCTATCATGTCTTTGATCCCATTCGGGACCTTTAATGGCCACAGCTTGCTTCCACCGCATTAGTTGTTGTCGCGTGGTATTGTCCATCAATAATTTCGTTAGGATTTTAAAGCTCACACTACACCACACCTTTCATATCCCATCATATGCACAGCGTAACCGTTGCAAAGTGAATATTTTGCTTTGGTTGCGTTGAACCCCAGCACCTTTTGCGTTTAAGATTCTTGTAATAACTCCCCTTTTCGTAACCAGTGACGATTTGGTACAAGAACCCCTTGTTTCTGCCGAGCAAGCAGTAAAGAAGAACTGCTCTTCGCTCAAAACGCAAAACAAAACTCGACATTTTCAGATGCTTAAAACAGGTGTTGTTTACATTTTGACCAAACAATCTATACAGCGTTAGATGCGTAATGGGAGTAGCTATCAAACACATATTTCATAAAAAAAAGTTTGTGACATTTAGTGAGTAATGCCATCTATTGTAAAAAGTACGAATTAATTTGCATTGACCATCTATAATTTCATTAGATTTTAAAAACTCATAGTACACCACACCTTCCATATCCTACCTTATGCAGAGTAGAACTATAGTGAATATTTCGCTGGTTGGTTGTGATGAGCCTGGTGTTTAGGATTCTCGTAATAAATTCAATTTCCGTCACCAGTGATGATTCGGTACAAGAGCCAATCCTTTCTTTTCAGTAATTCGCAAATGATTTTCCTTCTATCAGTTCCCATGAGGGAACCCAATTAGGTTTATTTTGTCTAATCACTCCCACTGGCATTCCCAGGCAATAATAAGTACTTTTCAATCCTTCAATGGATTCATGTTCACCAGTCGGCAAAGGTTGCATTCGAATTCGGTTTTTCGGACTTGCGACAGCTCAGGCAACTCATCAACCCACGTAGCACGGTGCCGTTGTGGCACTTCAAGCAGTGGGGCCATCTCTGGGCTGGTTACACTTGGTGGGGATGCAAAATTATGTCGCGAGAGGCTGAAAGTTGCTGGGAAGGGAGGTAGGCATGCTTCCCGATGAACGGCTGCGTATTGTTTGCCGAAGTTCACCTATAGTTTGCTAGTCCCGCTGCGGGCTTAGCGGGCGAGATTAGGATTAGCTTAACGTAC
>NW_026685698.1:0-2352 GCF_943735745.2 Anopheles bellator | reverse complement strand
CAGAGGCGCTGCTAGAAAACATACAATTGTTCCCGATTCTAAGTGGGCCATGCTTTACTTACACGGCAGGAAAAAGGGGTTCTTGTACCGAATCGTCACTGGTGGTGAAAAGGGGAGTTATTACAAGAATCTTAAACCCAAAAAGACCTGGATACAGCTTGGTGAACCATGTCCATCGAAACCAAAGCGAACTTTTCACTTTGCGATTATGATTATGATGTGAACGATTATGATGTGCATATGGTGGGATATGAAAGATGTGGTGTTCTTTGAGCTTTTAAAACCTAATGAAATTATTGAAGGACAATCCCATAAACAACAACAAATGCATTTGAAGCAATGCTTTGGCCATAAAACGATGAGAATGTTATAAAAGACATGATAGGCTGATTTTTCAAAATGACAAAACTCGACCCCACATCGTAAAACCGGTTAAAAAATATCTCGTAAATGTCGGATAGGAACTGTTAACTTCGCCGCATTATTCATCAGATGTTGCTCTTCGGAATAGTATTTGCTCCGTTTCGTGAGTAACGATTTGGCAATTATTATGAACGTATTGAACAAAGAGGCTCTGAGGGGATCGCTGATAAAGATAAGAAGTTCCATCGACACAGAATCGAGGTACTTCCTACACCAGTGGTCTCAAACACGCGGCCCGCGAAACTGTTTCGTGCGGCCCTCGACCACGTCCGCGGAGTATATAATTACGTTATACCACTCAGGATAGTCAGCAATAAATCACAAGAAAATGTTCTTGTCGGTTCAGCTGCGGGCACAGAAGTGACCGATACGACTTATTTCAAATTCAAACTAAATCAAAGTGCGTAAAATTTAATGAAAAAACCTTTTCTCTATATGGTGCGGTCCTTGGACGAGCTGTTGCTTTCCACTGCGGCCCACTGACTGGCTGTTACTTTCTACTGCGGCCCACATGCTAATATGAGTTTGAGACCACTGACCTAAACGATGGCAGAAAGTAGTAGCTAACGACGGACAATACTTTCATTAAGGTAGTCATGCGTTTTGTTGCTGTAGCTAGGTCACAAATGTTGAATAAAAAAGGGAAGAATTAATTCAAACACCTCATATATCTGAAATTTTTAGACGATTTCCGCGTTTCTGGTGATTTCTACGTTTCCGACAGCGACAGTGATAGTGAAGAAACTGAAAATATAACGATTCATCGCGAAATATTGCGATGTAAATCCGACCCACTGATTTTTCCATCAGCAGGGTAAGTGTGGCCGAAATCGAAAATGATCAATCGATTTTTCTTTCATGTAATAATGTTGTTGCAGGTTCAAACAAAATTTTCGCATCTCAAGTGAAATGTTTATGACCATAATTTCCGAAATTGAAACAAACTTATCCGAATCTCTTCGCCCTATTTGCAACTGATGTAGCAAAATAAATAAATAAAAAGTGCCCACATCTTTGCGGCCTATTTGGGACTGCGGTAACCACAAGAATAAAAAGCACTTACCCGAATGTTTGCGGACTAATTAGCTACCACATGAATGAAAAACCAACCAGTATCTTTTCGTCCTACCCTACCTACCCTTTTGGCCGCGCAGAGCATAAACAATACAAACCAATTGATAAAATCAAAGACATCCTAACAGAACGGCTCTTTCCATAGCAAAAAGTTGACGGATATCAGTTTGTCAAATTCGAGTTACGGATTGAAAACCGTAACCCGAACAACCCAGTGAACAAAATTGAGTGCCTCAGCTTTCTCTCACATGGAATTCGAAAGCTCATCGAAGGCTCATCGAAGAACAAACCACGACCCAATGGAAATTGCCCATAACAACCTCCATAGTGAGACGCCCTGATCCCTCGATGGCGAAACCCAGTGAACAATTTCGCTCTTCTCACCAAAAAATCCACTCCTCATCCGATCCTCATACGCTTCTGAACGGCTGTCTCGAATACTTTCTCCCATATAGACTTATATGGGGGAATCGCTGTGAGGAGCCGTTAGGTCCATGGAGTGAGGAGCCGTTTAAATTCTCTCACCGAGCGGCCCCCTGTCTCTCACGTGTGTGTTCTCTCGCTTTTTTCGTTTTCTTTCTCGCATATTCCCCCTAACCAAAATGAAACAGTTCGTATTTTGGCGGTACATTTCGATATATTTTCTCTCTCTTTTTTCGCATACACTCTTCACTCTGCACTAGCGGTTCACAATTTGGTGCGTAGCCTGCCTTCGACGCCTTAGACGCGTTGTAAAATGCATTGCATCGAATCCTTTGCATCCCATCTGGACATCTGATTGGACATCTGAAACGAGCAAAGCGAAAACATTTCAACATTATTTGGTTGTCACTGAATACTGTCCAATAAACTTAC
>NW_026685697.1:1549-2855 GCF_943735745.2 Anopheles bellator | reverse complement strand
CCCCCCCCCCGCCCCCCCCCGCGTGTGTGGGTGGAGGTCGGATGGATTAAGAGGGGTTGGTGGTGCGGGGGGAAAGGGGAAGATTGAGAGAAAGGCTTAGGCGTTGGCGGGCTACGGAAGGGCTTCGAACACGCCACGCCGAACTGCTCAGGCTCATTTACGATGGGTCCGGAGGAAGCTTACACGCGCGTGTCCATGTGTATCCGTGTGTGTCCGTGTGTTAGTGGGTGTGCTTGCGTGCATGCAGGGCGATGCTCCGGGTGGCAAATTAATTACACATATTCGCCCTGCGTTTCTTTTCCTTCCAGTTTGTTCCGATCGTTCCACACTCTTCATGGTCGCTTTCACAGCAAGGGTTTACCGAGGAGTTCTTGCCGCTAGAGGTCCTGGCGCCTGGCGGTGACTCTCCATCAAGACTTCATCGAGACCACCACTCCCTCCCCCCGGGGAATCCTGGCGACGGAGTTCTTTAGATCTTCAAGATCTTCAGAACACCTCAACAGATCAACGCGCGAAGGTGGAGATCTTTAACGTCGCCCCTGCATTATAGATTTCCCCTGGTTTAAGGAGCTTGTGGTACAGCACACCTTTCCGGTCCCATCCGGGCAAATATTGTGTTTTTCTTCTCTTGCCGAATGATTTTTTGCCACAATCTGATGGAGAAATGATTTCCCTGTTGTACCTGGGGAACTGAATTTCACATGTGATTTTCGATTTTCCTGCTGCCTTTCGTTCAGTTCATGGGGTATCCATCTTCCAATCTTCTGGATCTGGATCTCTCAGGGCTGCCAAACTTAGGGATATAGGGCGTAGAGCGTGTTGGAACACATTTGGATGATCCACGAGTTCTGCTAGTTCAGCGTCCTTGAATTTGCTTGGAATCCTCCGGCGCTCTTTGCTTGTTAAGTAGAAATTGCCAAATCGCTTTAAATTTTTTTTTTTTATTTAAAGTATTGCAATCTGCCCAAAAGCAAGTTTCGACAAGCATTGTGATGCGATTCGGTGGCACTTTTCTTCAGCAGGTAGCAGAAAAGTAATGACCTCCGAAAAAAGTCATTTACAGGCACAAAAGTCGACATGGTTTTAACCTGTTCAAAGATAACTTGCTAATCCTTCTTCGACCTAAAATCGTCTGCCTGATGTTAAAACAAGACAGTGGTGCCAGCAAAACATAATTAGTATGACTCCAGGACGACTCGACAGTTCCTGGTCACGGGAATATGGCTGATGACAGCCGCACCGGCCTTTGGCCTGATAAAGTAATCGCTTATTGTGCCGGGTTTCGAACAATTAAATGAACCTTTTC
>NW_026685697.1:0-1049 GCF_943735745.2 Anopheles bellator | reverse complement strand
GTAATCGCTTATTGTGCCGGGTTTCGAACAATTAAATGAACCTTTTCCGCGTGTGCCCCCCCTCCACAACCTTCTCTCTGCCCCAGTTACGAATCCCCAAAATACGAAGCTGCGGCGAGTGATTGTGGCGTCGCCAGAGGTCGCTTTCTGACAGGTCGGACTCGGACCTTTCGATTGGAAATCCACGAACCACACCACGTCAACCGCGCGGCGGCCACCCAATGCTTCCCAACTTCCACTCCCCCTCTCTCTGTCCCCCTCTCTCTCATACTCTCTCGCTCGCTCACTCACCATCATCGGCACCATCGGACGTCTTCGTCGCCGCGGTTCGGACGCTGATCGTTTAAGTCCCGGTCTCGGTCCCGGTGCGCGGCGATGCATTTCCGTGGCCGCTACCTGGGTGGCAGGTGGAACTTCTCCCCCAACCCCCCAACTTCCCCTCACCGACAATCAGCCTCGTTTCGGTCCCGTTTCTCCCCCGGGGGGACTCCCGTCATTAAAATAAATGATGAATTGCGATCGCAATAAAAGAAAATTGGATTTTCGGTTACCGTCCGTCCCATTGGTCCGTCCTCGTCCCTCCGTGTGTGTGTGTGTGTGTGTGTGTGTGTGCGGGTGGATGGCACAGGACGGCCTGATGGGAAGGAGCGGCCGGTGGTGGCGGCTCTTCCTGGTGGATTAATGTTTCAAGCGGATGTGTCTAATAATAGCCCCTCTCGCATCGCCTGCCCCGGTCCATCCCATCGGGGGGTGGTACGGGGTGGAGGAGGGAAGGTGCAGGAGGCGCGGGGTTCTGATGTACGATGACGGTTGCGGGGTGGCCACCGGAACGTTTCAATTGCGTTCCGTCTGGTTGTGTCCGATAATTAAGCTTCCCGCCGATGCCGCCGCCGACGCCGCCTGGTTTAATCCGTCATCTTCTCCCCCACCCCCTTCGTAGTGCCCCCTCCCCCCCTATTAATCTTCACTTTTCACCCACAGACAGTTCGCGCGACGATCGCCAGGGGAATCAGCTCCCTGAGAACGGTGCTCGAGTTGCTGGACCTTCC
>NW_026685696.1:0-2357 GCF_943735745.2 Anopheles bellator | reverse complement strand
AAGTACCACGTTGATGGCAAGAGCGGTTTCATCGCTGAGGTCCATCGTGAGCCAATTAAGGGACATCAGGCTCCTCAACAATACCATCATCAGCAGCCCCAGTATCATCATCAGCCGGAATATCATCATCAGCCTCAGTATCATCATCAGCCTCAGCATCATCATGAAGCTCCGGCTCACCACAACCATCATCACTAAAGCCAATTTACAATTAATGTAGCCAATTTACCGTGAATAACGACAAATGAATAAAGTTTGTAACAAATACAAATTATCAAAAATAGTTCATCGGAATATTTTCATGTTCTGCTTAGACATGTATTTTTAATGTTAGTAAAATATTTTTGTTTTTATTGTTCTACAATAAACCAATAGAACAAACTTAATTCTTTGTGCAGCTGATTACATGTTACGTTTAAAATTCAACGTTCTGTGACGTAACGTCCATCAAGATGGTTCCTACTTCATTACAAAGGGCTATTTTGAGACGAGCATGTTGCCATTTTGAGACGAGCATGTTGCCATTTTATGGCTAGCTTTATACTCTTTATGTTAGTGTACAATTTCTATTTCTACACAGACAAATGTGGAGTGAACGAAACTAGTAGTAACGAATGGCCGTGGACGTAACGATGGACAGAAGTGGATGGACAATTTCACTATCCAGCCAAAGAAGTTTCCTCGAATTTCTGGTTTAATATGATTTAAAACAGCAATGTGTTTGATGTTCATTACCTCGCCTCTGGCCTGACAGACTGCACATTGACCATGCTCTTCCTGTTGCCAAATTTCACAAGTTTTTTCAGCATTTGGTTTTTCTTACTCACATGATTGATGATGACTTTTTTCAGATAGTTAACACTTTTTCCCAATCAGCATAACTGTTTACCTCATAACTGGCTAGCGACTAATTTCACATCTATGTTTACTACAAAAGCCAAAGAAAACGTAATGTTTCAAACAAGACATTATAAAGTTTATATAGTTCCAGTGACCAGTGCTCGGCAGAACCTCATTCATTTTACACCCCATATCATCACTATTTGAAAGAACCACAACCCTTACGCGTTAACAAGGAATTCCAAAACATGTGGTCAATTGGATAGTTCAGTTGAAAAACGTTTCTATCAATTAATTTAATTAATACTTATTTGATTGTTTTAAATCTTACAAGAACCGACCGAGCTGTATTTATAATTGATGAATTAAATTGAAATACTGCATTACAGTGTTCATACATTGTTCAATTCAATGTTTTGTAAGTTTTATAGAACATTTTATTTAAGATGATACTCACGTATTTTTTAAGTTCATCCGCAATTTCAGTTCAGTGAATGTATCAATCCATCAGTGGAACACATCGAACATGTGACGCTAGTGGTATGCTAGTGTCCCTACTTATCACCCTACACATTGTATATTTTGAATATAATTTTTCATCCCAAATACACCTCACCACTAAAACTCATTATGGAAAGATTAACTTACAAATATTCACATAAAGCACCTAAAATCATAATCTTCTGTAGGAATCTAAACATCGTGTACTATATAGATTTAGTTTACTTGACTCAACTTGAATCAAGCAGAGAGTTCACACTGTCACGGTATTTTTGCCTTTCTACTACACGCTCGAGAATACGACATCAACCGTCGCGGTCTGAGTTCGATGTATCTACTGATCTGCAATCTACTAGCATCGCTATCCCGAACACAATCTTGTTCCCCCGTACACGGTTGGCCCGGGGTTGGCTGATGCAATACTCGTTTCAACTGAATAATCCCAAACTGTCCGAACGGTGCAGACTTCTCTCCGAGGGGATACTACGGCATACTTCATTTCTCTTTTCAGTCCCAATATGCCAAAGGATAAAGCATCTAAATGTCAGACAAGTTCATGAACGAAGTCGGACTGCTCCGCGCGTTACTCGAAACCATCCATTCTAGCAACGCTGCTTCGGTTTGCATCGGCCGCGAGTTGCAAACCAAAACCAAGCGTGAAATTTCTTATGGTCGTATTCATTACGAGACAAATAGTTCTCTGCACCCAAGACAGCTTTACACACCTGATGAACATAACTTTTAACTATTAAACTGTCTACAATAGTATGATGCATTGGCGCCTGAATCCAAGAATGATCCTGATTTTACATCTTCAGCTTACGGTATTAAAAACTAAAACACTAAAATAATGGATTGCCAAAACTACTGCTACTACTACCGGTAGCTACTGCTACCGGTTATGATAGCTACTGCTACCGGTTACGATTCGGATAGACTCGGAGCTCGCATTGTTGAGACGGAGACGTTGGACGTAACTTAGGTGCCACATTGGTTGTTGTACATGAACTAACCAC
>NW_026685695.1:1661-2358 GCF_943735745.2 Anopheles bellator | reverse complement strand
CCCCCCCCCCCCCCCCCCGCCACCCACCAGCTTCACCTCCCGATCGTGTGCCGGGAGGGGAAAGATCAAGCAGCATAGGCCTGGCCCCAATAGGGGGATAGCTCCTTTCGGAGGTAAGTCCTGCATGAGCCCTCCACCCCCTCTCCAACACCCTCTCCACTTGTTCCCCCTCTCTCACCCTCTCCCTCCAGAGCTCGTTATGTCCGTGGTGACCCGGCTTTCACGGCTCGTTGACGAAGCTCCCGACTGCGCGGCCGGCCCTTTAATTTCACGCCCCAGTGCTCTTTCGGACACACCCCCCTCCCCCCGCTTGCATTAAACCCTCCCCCCTCCCCCCCTCTTCCTCCTCTGCTGCTGATTCTTCAGCACACCCACAAACCCACCGCACCGCAAGGCGAGTGTGTGCGGCGCAACAATAAATCGACGTATCGACAGACGTTTGCACGGTGGCTGGAGAAGGCTGGCGAGGGCTGGCGAGGGCAGGCAGGACCTAGCGGACGTGCGGCGAAAAGCCTCACCCCACCCAACAACAACAACAACAACAGCAACAACAACTGCAGCAGCAACCAAAAAATAAGAGCGCCGCCCTCGCCGACGCTAAGGACTCGAGTTGCAAACAAAAACGGGGGGGGGGGCCCACTTGATGGGGCGGGGGGGAAGAGGGCGGTGCGGAGGGGAGAAACGTACCACGAAGCAG
>NW_026685695.1:0-1561 GCF_943735745.2 Anopheles bellator | reverse complement strand
AAAAAGTGGTGTCTTTCCCCCCCCCCCCCCCCCCCCCCCCCCCCCCCTCCACACCCCCCTCTGTCTCCTGCCACCACCGCAAACCCACCCACGACGGGGTCCACGGGGCGTCACCGACGGGCCGCCGACGGGATGAAAGCCGCCGGGCCGCGGACAGATCGCGGTACCGCGATAAGCTTTCGAATGGATAACGGAGGGGGGGTGGACGAAGGGGGGGGGGGGGGGTGGGGGGTGCGGGGGCAATCGTTGACATGCAAAGGAAATATTTTACGTGAAGCGCAGCGGCGGCAGTCTGGGCGGCAGAGGCAGAGGCAGCAGCAGGTAGCCATCATTATGACCATTCGTTCCTTTTTATAGCCAAGCCTTTTTTTTGTTGCCCCCCCCCTCCCATTTTATCGTGCAGCAGGTGAGGGGAAGGAGGGGAGGGGGGGGGGGGAAGACATAATTGCCACCAGAAGCGGGCGGCCTGAGCCTCGGCAGCGGCGGCGGCTGCCAATTCATACAAATTAATGATCGGCATAATTGAAGTGGGCCCCACGGAACGGAAGGAAGACGGCTGATGCTGCTGCTGCTGCTAATCAGGATGTTGAACTATCGAGCCACCCACCAGAGAGGGGAGGGGGAGAGGGGGGCGTGTGAGCGTGGGACAATCGTCACTGCCGCCGCCAGTGCCACTCTTTTATCCGCGCCGCGCTCCACACACAGCCTGTGGGTGGCTGGGTGGGGGGTGGGTGGGTGGTGGGAGGGTGGAAGATAAGGCCGGGGGGGGTGGTGGTGAACCACCTGCCGCTGGTGCAGTTGAGGGTGCCGTCCGCGAATCTCGCCAAAGGGCGCCTTGCACACGAAACCACCAAGAGTGTATGTGGTTGGGAAATCTGGGAAAATTTTCGGGGGGCTGGGAGGAAGAGGGAAGGGGGGGGAGGTTTTCGTCGTGGAGGGGCCTCGCCTCATCCCCCCTAAAGAAAACCCCGAGCGAGTACTGATACGGACGGATCGCCCGCTAAAAAGGACTTCAAGGACTCTCGCACCCCCCACTGGTGGGTGGTGGGCGCGGTGCACATCTGTTGCATCAGCATCACTCGCTTGCACTCTCAACTCCACCGCTTCCTAGCCACCGCCCCCCACCCCCCCTCGGTGATTCCTTTCACCCAACGCGGATTTGTGGCCAAAATTTGCCTTGGAAGTTGGAGTTTGGTGGTGGGGTGGTGGGGAAGGATAAACTGCAACCCACCAGACTCTCCCCTTCTCTCTCTATCTCTCTCTCGTTCATGCCTTGCGTTTACCAAATCAGTCCGCCGCACATACCCACCCTCACCCTCAGTCGATTATCAAAAGTTGGTCCTTTTTACGAGCGTGCGGTGTGGCTTTCGCGCTCCTGCTGTCGGCAGCTATCACCCCACCGCCACCCACTTCTCCTTCTTCTTCCGTGGGGTCAGCTGTGAACTCCTTCTCGCTCGCATCCCCTTGCATCCTTTGGCTCCTCCGACTACGACGGGCGAACGGGCCAGCCACACGCAGAGAGTAGGGCAGTTGGTCAGGACCCCCCTCCCACCCCTCCCCC
>NW_026685694.1:0-2358 GCF_943735745.2 Anopheles bellator | reverse complement strand
GAGCCCTCAAGCACCACGGATCGCGTATGTCAGGAGACATACGAACAGTGAGGCCGAGGGTCTTGTTGGCCTTAGCCACAGTGGCCTCGATCTGTGGCGTAAAAGTTAGTGCGCTGTCGAGGCACACGCCGAGGTCCTTCACCGCGGATGCTCGACGGAGGGGAGTGTTGAGAAGGGAATAATCCCAGGATAGCGGGGAGCTGAGGCGTGCGAACGCGGCACAAATGTCCGCGTAGACCACATCCACCTGTGAGCCAGAGGCAGTAGCAGGGTAGATGCGTTGCATGAGGGACATGAGGTTAGTCACTGTAGACCGTTTGGGCATAAAGCCACGTTGGTCAACAGCGATGGAAGAGGAAACGAGAGACAGAAGGTAGGAGTGAACGACTGATTCAAGGATTTTGGACGTGGCACAGAGGAGGGAAATACCTCGGTAATTAGAGGCGGTTTGGCGGCAACCTTTCTTGTGGATCGGGACGAGCCACGCCGAACTCCAGCCCCGCGGGAACGACCCTTCCTGCAGAGATCTGCCGAAGAGCTGAACCAGGATCGGGGCGAGGGAATGCATACATCCCTTAAGCACAGAGGAAGGAATGCCGTCCGGACCTGGTGAGTGGGAGAGCTTCAGATTAGCGAGGGCTGCCAGGACGCTGTCCTCCGAGATGGGCACTGCGCCGATGGAGAAGGAATCACGGGGAGTATGAGCTAGTAAGGCGGTGAGGCCAATATAGGAGCTGGCTGGGTCGACAAACAGTGCCGAGAAGTGCCTGGCGAAAAGGTTGCACACGCCGTCCGGGGAGGTGGCCGTAACACTGCCAAGGTAGAGGGAGGTGGGAAGGTTCGGGGAGCCCCGCCGGGAATTAGCGAAGCGCCAGAAGGATCTGGGGTCCGCTGAGAGCCTGGATTGCAAGCGAGATATGTAGGAGAAATAGCGCGTACGATTGTAAACGCGATAAGCCTGAGAGGCGTATTTAAACAGCCGTTTGTGGTATTCTGAGCAGTGCTTACTACAGAGGCAGACATCTAGCGAAATTCAATACCAACGACACATCCGAAGACTTATACCGCAATCCACGCGCGTTTTGGTAATACATCGTGCAGTTGTGGGATTAGATCGTGGGAGATGCAATTGTAGGCACACTAGCGGCGCTATGCAGGCGATCCGCGCTACCCATCGCGTTGGACGAATACCCGGGCGAAGCGCTGTCAGCACTCCGGGATCCTCAGCATCTCGCTCGCCAAGTTGTCCGGCGTGAGCGGGGTGCTGCCGTCATCCGCCAGCAGCTCTGCTCTCTCTCGCTGGAACCACGGGCAGTAGAACATGGCATGCTCCGCTGACTCCGCGGCCCCAGGGCAACAGGTGCTGTTGGAAAATATTCTTTCTAACCAACCAACCTAACCAATCCAAAAAAAATCGGGACTATTTATTACCTAGCTGAACAAAAAATAAGTCGAGCCAAAAATTGTGTCCCGTTCCTTGTTACAATTGACGCGGAAAAGCTATTTTTTTTACCCGATTACTATACTATACTCGATTTTTCCTTTGCTTTCCTAACTGGCCGCATTGCCCGCACTGCCAGACCGGATAGGAGATAGGAGACTGACCGGATTGTGCTCGCTACACCATGCGCCAGTCTACGCTGCACCCCGTTCAGGCGAACCAGTTAGATACAACCAAAACCTCCTCACTACCAGGCAGTCTTCAATGCTGCTGCCAGTAGGCAGAGTCCCCAGTACCCAGTGTATTGTCCGCGTGTCGAATAGTAGCATCGGTGCTGGCTAAGACAGGCTGCGTTTCAACCCTGGGTTTTGTTTGTTTTGTTTCTGGGTCAGAATGTTTCCACTTAATTTTATTTCAATGTAACTTGTACATTATAAAAGGATGTGTTCCACCATACTTACTTTGTTGTCACTCCCAATAGGGAAGGGATATCTTCCGAAATTATTTTCGCCCGACCGCAGTCAAGTTTTATTTACTTACCTATAGCAGCAAGTAGCGAGCACAGTTTAATCGGCTGAAAACAGAAGGGGACATCAGTAGTAGCGCTTCAACCACTCGCCATATGTTGTTGTTTTGTAATCAGCCTAAGGACAGTTAGAATCGATCAGTTAATTCTTCTTAGCGGCTTCGTTCTTGTCCCACAAAGCACAGTAACGCTAGGACATATGTTTCCATTCCAATTGGCGTAAGCAATTGGGCAAGGCAAGCCGAGCATGATGCACCTGCTAAAAAGTACAGACGAGTACCCGATAACGGACGTTATCTGGTGAGTGAGAATTCACCGTATCAGGCGGATGCACAGCAGTAACATAACTATTAGAAAAATGTTTAATTCCAAAAAGTTAGAATCGTACTCC
>NW_026685693.1:0-2359 GCF_943735745.2 Anopheles bellator | reverse complement strand
AGGGATTGAGCAGAAGAGTGGCGGGATGCTATAGAGGGAAGCCCCAATATGCGACAGCGGGTGTCATATGGGGGCATAGTGGAAGCAGAGGAATCTAGGAACCTGCGCATGGCCAGCCTGGTAAACCGTCGCTGCACTTTCTCCAACCTGTCCCTGGAGGAAGGCGACGATGGGGACCAGACAACGCAGGCGTATTCAAGGACAGGACGGACCCAGCAGCAGAATAGAGCCCTCAGGCACCACGGGTCGTGAATGTCACGGGACATGCGACCGATGAAGCCGAGGATCTTATTGGCTTTAGCCACAGTGGCCTCGATCTGTGGCGTAAAAGATAGTACATTGTCGAGACGCACGCCGAGGTCCGTGACCGTGGATACGCGAGGGAGGGGGGAGTTGAGGAGGGAATAATTCCAGGATAAAGGGGAGCTCAGGCGAGAGAAGGAGATAACACAGCACTTACTCGGGGACAAGCGGAGGCCATTGGACGAGCACCACGCTGAGAAATCATCAATAGCTCTTTGGAGGGAACGAGCGTCGTCCGGATTGGAAATTGGGAGGAGGAACTTGACGTCGTCGGCATACATGAGGAAGCCATCAGGAGGGAGTACGGCGGAACAGTCGTTTATAAACAGAGAAAAGAGGAGGGGGCTCAGGACGCTGCCTTGAGGTACCCCCGAGGGGATAGAGGATGAAGGAGAAGTGGAGGAAGGGGTCTTGACACAGAAGGATCGCCCGGTTAGGAAGGACTGAATCCAGGATAGGAGGGGATCACACAGGCCCATCTGCCGTAGCTTAGCAACTAGCAATCTGTGTGAGATGCAGTCAAACGCGGCACTAAAGTCCGTGTAGACTACATCCACCTGAGAGCCAGAGGCGACGGCGGGGCAGATGCGTCGCATGAGCGACATGAGGTTAGTCACTGTAGACCGCTTAGGCATAAAGCCATGTTGGTCTACAGCGATGAAAGGGGAAACGAGATGGAGAAGGTAGGAGTGTACGACTGATTCAAGGATTTTTGATACGGCACAGAGGAGGGAAATACCCCGGTAATTCGAGGCGGTTTGACGGCATCCTTTCTTGTGGATCGGGATGAGCCACGCAGACTTCCAGCCCCGCGGGAAAGATCCTTCCCGCACAGATCTACTAAAGAGCTGAACAAGGATCGGGGCGAGAGAGAGCGAGCATCCCTTAAGCACAGAGGAAGGAATACCGTCCGGGCCTGGGGAGTGGGAGAGCTTCAGATTAGCGAGGGCTGCCAAGACGCTGTCCTCGGAGATGGGTACTGCATCAATGGAGAGGGAGTCACGGGGAGTATGGGCTAGCCCGGAGGTGAGGCATAAAGAGGAAGTGGCAGGTTCGACAAACAATCCCGAGAAGTGCCTGGCGAAAAGGTCGCACACGCCATCCGGGGAAGTGGCCGTAACACTGCCAAGAGAGAGGGAGGTAGGGAAGTTTGAGGAGCCCCGCCGAGATTTAGCGAAACGCCAGAAGGATCTGGGATCCACTGAAAGCCTGGACTGCAGACGAGATAAATAAGAGACGTAGCGCGCACGATTATAACAGCGGTAGGCCTGAGATGCGTATTTAAACAGCCGCTTGTGGTAAACAGAGCGGCGCTTGCTATAAAGGCGGCAGGCGCGCCTCACGTCCGTCCTCAATGCACGCAAATGCCTGTTCGACCAGGGAGGTTTGAAGGGGGGAAGGAGAGGAGGGCAACAGGAGGAAAGCATGGAACACAGTGTAGCGGTAAACGTGTCCACGGCATCGTCGACCGAGACGGCCGTGTCGATGAATGACCAGTCCATGTCCAGTACCAGGTGGTTGAGTTTCGCGAGGTCACATTTGGCGAAATTCAGCCCGCGAGCCCCGCGCGGAGCTGAGGACCGGCCCAGGTCCGCGGGTCCGCTGGGCGGATGCCGAATGGACAGCGAGAGTGCAGGATGATAGTCGTCCTCGGGAACGAGGACGACGGCAGCGGCCTGGACAGCCACGCGTTCAGCGAGATCCGAGGAATCCGCGAAGATAAGGTCGAGCTGTCGGCCGAACTTATTTTGAATGCCGGAGATTTGTCTCAGACCGTTGACTACTAGGCCGTCGAGGAAAACGGTGGACGAGGCGTTGGCACCAGACGGGACGTATGATGATCCGGCGAGTGACCACGTGATGAGTGGAAAGTTGAAATCGCCGAGTAGTAGCATGTTGTCGTTCGGACCCAAACGCTCAGCGATTCGGCCGATACACTCAGTGAGCCGCTCGAGATGCGATCCGATTGAGCTTCGATCGGGTGGGATGTATACAGCACCGATGAAGGTCGAACGCGAGCCGATCCAGATGCGCACCCAAACGAGCTCGAGTGACG
>NW_026685692.1:0-2361 GCF_943735745.2 Anopheles bellator | reverse complement strand
TCATCTTCCTATTATTCTGTTATCGACACACACACCAACACACATTGCCAGGCACGATGGCAACCCATGTTCCCGGCAGGCTCGCCGCCGGGACATCGCCAGAGTTCACTTCACCCCATTCCCGAGTAGCCATCTTCTCCCTACGCGGAGCTTACGAGAACGTGTTACTAGAGGTGTTGAACACACCGCTGTCGCATTTTGCCGAGGTTCTTTTGATGGTAGACTCCTGCTAGGGCTTTCGCCCATATCGTGGACGGTATAGGCGAAGAACCCACGTAAATTCCAAAATGGTGTTTTCGTATCCGCGTATCCATACCACATTCTGCCCGGGCGAATACATTGCCAAACGGCGTGGTTAACCGATTTGCTCTACCAAGTCCTCAGGTATTATTGTGGTCCAGATTGTTTTAATTAATCTGGCTAATTCTCTTCAATTGAGTGGGGTCTATCAGTGGTCTGGCCTGGTCCAGACAACGATGTAAAGAGCCTAAAACCTTGATATCATCATCCGCAGGGTACTGGAGACTACAGACTTCTGGCTTATGGATCTGGCTGCACCATCCCGTTGCATGGCGAAATCTTCACCAATAAGGCTTGTTACTTCAGAATGATTTTTTTCCATCATGGTTTGACCAGCTTTCGGATCACAACGATCTGAAAAGACCACCAACTTGTACGCTTCATGTAAATAATAATAAAGACCTAATACAGCAGATGATTCTTAACAGCAGAGAGCTCCTTATGATAGTTGAGTCATACCAAACAAATCATCACTCCAGAGAAGCTTTTCTTGCAATAAAGGAGCATGCCGATAGTAAAATACCATTCTTGATTTACATTGGCCTAGGTGTTAGGTGCGGAATATTGTTTGAAAACAAGGCCAGATTTGGCTACATTCCATAGACTACGTCGAGTGACCGGGTACAGATGGAACTTTTCTCTCCCTTTTGATTGAAGTTTTTGTTCAATATTTTTAGCGTATAAAGCATGGCCCACTTAGAATCGGGAACAATTGTATGATTTCTAGCAGCGCCTCTGGTGGTCGGATTTCAAATGTGTTCATAATCATATCTTTAGTAAACATTCGACTTTCAGTGCTAAAAGTTTCATCTTGGTGCGTGGAGTTTATGGAAAATTATGCTTAATTGAACTCGAAAGAGGAAAAATAATTCTGCACAACTCACATCGAGAACACCACGTGGTCTGCTTTAAAAATGTCAAAAACACAAAAATTTGCAAAATAAACTATATGTGCTCTGCTTTACCATTTCTGGGAACCCAATACCGTAGATTGAAAGATTCAGAGTAGACGTGGAACATACAATCGCCAGCTGAACTGGAAGGTTATAAGATCAATCGAGGCAAATCCTGGACTTTAGGTTCGGGATATTGCAAAAAAATATGGTACCAGCAAAAGTACTGCCCGGAAGATCTGTCTACGAAGAGGCTACTGTTTTTTCCTTGCATGTAAGCATCCACAAAGGACACCTAAACAAAATCTAGTCATTAAAACCCGCGCTTCTAGTTGTACGAGAAGGTTGTCTAGTGACGAGGTTCAAAGGATGCTTGCTTATGGACGACGAAACATACGTGAAAATGAATTTTGAATTGCTTCCTGGACCAAAATTGTATCTTATCACGGCACGCGGAGATGTTACCTTCAAGTTCGAATTTGTATTCGCCAATAAATTTGCACAAAAATTAATGATATGACAAGGAATTTGCACCTGTGGACGGAAATCAAAGTTTTCATCACAAACACGACGATGAACTCAACTCTATACAAAGAAGAGTGTCTCAAAAAGCGAGATCTATTATTTATTAAGTCACACAAAGGTCCGGTAAAGTTTTGGCCTGATTTGGTGATGATGATGAAAGGTGATGCAGAATGCTGCAGAGATGGCGAAAAATTGGAACAAATTAGCCACTGAGGAGGACCAGAAGATTGTGCAGAAAATTACGGCGCGCATTGCAAAGAAAGTTCGTAATTTCATCCGACGACCGACATAATAAATTTCTGACATTTTTCTCTTAAAGTACAATAAAATACCTTCAATTTGACACCTTCATATGTTTCCTAAGTCGAACCAACCCCGAGATAGAGCTAATGCAATTGTTCCCGATTCTAACTGGGCCATGCTTTAGAAGAGAATTTGTGGTTCAGATGTTCACTACACGTTTATCAAAACCATCAGCCAGCTGAGCAACAGTATGATTAAAAAAACGTACTAAAGTTAACGTATTAAAAATAAACCTTTAGTATTACTAACGAATTAACCAAATCTTCTCCAGTTTCTTTAATACCGAGCAAAGGGAATGAAATCGGTGTGAAGAATTGGAAAACTAAGCATCACAAAGTTG
>NW_026685691.1:0-2361 GCF_943735745.2 Anopheles bellator | reverse complement strand
TCCGTAGCGTACTGACTATATTTTGCCTCAATTTGGCGAAGTGACAATGGAAAAATGTAGCTTCGGATAGGCTGCTGTGGGGCACTGACCAACGGGCACTATCAGTGGTTCTATCCTATCCGTTTGTATCCTCTTCGATTGGCTGGAGTGTTGGAGTCTTGGCGCATTTCCATCTGTACAACCAATGAAAGAAAGTACATATTGATATTGCATAGAATACGTTGTCAATTCATATTATTGGACACTTACCTTCTATATTTCCAGCTGCAAAATGGAAAAGGACCACCCAGTTGCGCGTTTAAAACGGAAAATCCAACGCTTAATGGTTGGCCATGTAGCAGGAATTTGTCGAACCGGATGCGCGCCCAATTGGCATCCAAAAGATGCTCGTACTTAATGTACACACCTGTTGTAGTTTTCTTGATGTAGTGCCATATGAACGAACGAACGCACGATATGAAACATGTCCATAGGCCCGATTTGGCCAAATAATTTTTCCAGTTGTACAGCAGCAGCCAGCACACTAATGTTAGCGACGAACAGGACGCATTCCGGACAGACTTCAGAGGCAATACCGAGGGGCCGGGAAAGGAGCAGATTTTGGAAGACTTCTTTGGATGATTCCTGTAATTGTCGATTGATTTGCAGAATATTGGAAAACATTATAATCATCCACTGTCGAGCCTCTCATGACGTGCGCGACGCGATGTTATAACAACACAGAAACAGTAAGATTTCCAAACATACGCTTTTCAACTCGAACGTAGATGATACGGAGGAACCATCTTTAGGCATATGATTACCACTTTTCTCGTCTTCTTGCTCTGCTTGCGCTGCTTTGGACGATTTCATTTCGCACTTACAACGATGTTTCCTTTGCACTAGCCGTATCAGCGCTGCTGCCTCACTTTTTCACTGCTAGCGACATTCACCTTCGGTCGATTCGCTTCGACTTAAATCCTGCGCGGGGCAAATGGTATGATATGACTGGGGAATAGAAGAGTGCCATAGGATTTAACTAGCGACAGTCTGTTTCACATCTAATGCACTAATCATTCTCACGTAATGGACTGTTTTGAACATAAAAGAAAACTAATTCGGACCTGAATAATCTAACAAACCTCTCTTTTAATATTGAATATTGCGAATTAATAGACGTGTGATGGCGAAAACTGTTGCTTCACTGTCCATTAGCGCGTCTCGAGCTCCAATGGTTGCTTTGGTGGCGTCCCTGGAACCGTTGTCATAATCCATGTGCAAAGGTTGCTACGATGCCTTGCATTGAAGTCACGATGGTTCGATGGGCGAATGTCACCGGTCAACAACGGTGTTGTAGGGGATTGTAAGCTTGTTTTTCGTACGTGCATTTTTACTTTCATCAGGAAGATTTTTCCGTCAAGGGAAATGTAATAAGAAAACCGGGCCGCACCAAAGATGCGCTGCAACCATCAGGATCTAGCATCTGGTCCGCTCCGAGCATCGGTTCTTCCATCTGATGTAAACCTATTCGAGGAACAAAATCTTTTCCCACAACAACGAACGCTATGAAGGACTAGCTGCACTCAACTGTAGGAATGCTGGAAAATTTATTGAATACTATCTAATTTTGATACAATGTTCTCCGTTTTTACTTCAACTTCAACCATCGTCCAGGCACTACCATGGTCCAGGCCCGAGCACGAATTTAATCCTCCTTGATTGACGGGAGTTTAGGAGTTTCAGCGTATTTGGTAAATTCAACGGTTAGTTGTTTACCATGTAGAACGAATCTATCCAACCGCACACACGCCCGATTTGCATGCATGGGATTCCGGTATTGAATGTGTACAAGGAGTATCTGTCCACAGATATGGTGCTCCGTGACACGAAACATTTTGATTGGCCCGATTTGCTCGAACAAGGATTTAAGTTGTGCAGCAGTTGCTAGCATACTAATGTTGGATACTTTCAGGACCCAATCCGACCGGATTTCGGAGGCAATACCACGAACGGGGCGATGGCGAGAAGGCGGCTTTCCAAAGCTTTCGTTGGATGATGCCTGTAATCGGAAATCGGTCACATCGGAAAACGTTCAAATACATATTTTGTGTATACTCACCATTTTAACGATGCAGTCCGTCCTAGCCGTATGAGTTCGCAACATAGAATGACAGATTACAACGACCAGTTTTTCTTCCCCGGCTTGCCTTAGCAACGGCGGGAGGCAAAGGTAACTACGATTGAAATGATGAAACAACGATGACAACGAACGAGGAGTAGAAGTCGGAAATTGGAAACGTTTTAAAAAACTCTTTCGTACAAATGTATCGACGATTTTGAGAAACTCCTGTACTTAGTGCATTATTGGGTGGGTTATTTTAA
>NW_026685690.1:0-2365 GCF_943735745.2 Anopheles bellator | reverse complement strand
ACATTTGTCAATTTTTCCATTGTGAGATTGTTATTAACACGAAACCAATTACGACAAGTGGCTTCGCATATAACAGCATCGCCATAAGCCTCCTGAAGCAACCGGCATGCTTCGGCTGCAGTTTTCTTCAGATGGAAGTGATACAACAACACTTCCCGCAAATGACGCTTTGTTGGCTCGAATTCGCACATGGTTTCGTGTTAATAACAATCTCACAATGGAAAAATTGACAAATGTGATGATGCAGATTTGTTGACAGATGCCTAAGCTTGACATTTGACAGTTATTTGATGACATTTGTGCCTTCTATCCAACAGTAGCGCCCCCTATATGTAAACGATAAATTTCAACGCATACACCAAATAATTTTCGGTGATCTTCCACCGATTCAGTCTTAATTGACGTACCTTTGTACGTGGTCGTCGTTTGGAATTTTATTATTCCTGCTGCTATTGCTAATCGGTGGATGTAGGACACCGATGAGCTATACACCACGATCGGTGGTGTTTTAAAGTTATTGGCGTTATTGGCCGTGATCGGTTGTCTGTGTTTAGGAGTTGGAGTGGGTTCATCCCCAGCCATCGACAGCAACTCGTATTCATTGCTGGTTGTAATTGTGTCTTCGCACGTTGATCCCCCTGTGGTCGAGGTCTCCAGCGGGTTGTACTTATTTTTCCTCTTTGGTGCCATTTTGCTGACACCTGTAAACCTTTCACTCACTGTTTCTCTTTTTGTTTTTCTCTTGCTCTCGTTCGACTGTATCACTGTTCGCGTCCGATTCAATCGGTGGTCGGATTTGTACTGCACTTTGTCAATGTTTATCAGTTCGTTGTTTCGAATTCCAACACAACCCACACAAACCGTGGAATGATCACTCAGATTCACACAGATCATACAGATTTGTTCCAATTAATGCGAAGGGTCTTGTTTCCTGTGCGAACTAAGATAAAACGAGTGCAGTTCGGTTATTCGTTGATATTGCGGGGAATCATACGGGGCACGGTATACACCGACACAACATGTAGTCTGTACTTACAAATAACACTGAACATCCTCCAGGATGAACAATAAGCGACCAACAAACCCTAAACAGCTAAACGAACGAATTATGCTGACCCACCATCTCCTCGCGTCTACTGCATATAATGTTTCGCAGCAAATACAAAATGTAAACAAACATACGGCTGTCAGCATATTTGCTATAAAATAAGCTTTTTCAGAACGGTGAGTACGTGTGTGCGTTTGACGATCGGCGTTTCGTCAGCTGACGAATGGCAATCGTCCGCCTACTGTCCGCCAACGGATGGTCTTCGTCAGCGGAGTGACGAACACCATCCGTTTTGGCGTCCGTATCGTCAGCGTAGCGACGATGCGAAAGCTCGTGGCTCCTTGGGATACCGCTGTTACCAAACAACAGCAGATCTACTGAAGCTGCGATGCAAATCCGTGAAAATTTTGCCGATTTGCCGTTCTCTCTTCCACCTGCACCGCGTACGCATCGCCTCTCGCCCATAGCGCCCTTCCCTCTCCAAGTAATTCAAACCCACAAGCTGACGCGTGAAAGCCCTCCTCACGGAGTTCCTTCCACTCTCTTACCCCTCTACCAACGACCGTACCAACATGAGCCGGCCCGCTCGGTGCAATGAGCGTCGCGCTCGCCCTCCCTCGTCCTCGTCGCAGGCAAAGGGGCGTTCGATCTCACTCGTCTCAGCCTTCCTCCGCCGCGTCGCAGACAGATTGGCAGCCTCGGGCTCTCAAAATTGTTCACTGGGAACCCAGTGAGCAAAATTGAGTGCCGGCCGCTCTTTCAGGTTCATTTCTCACGAACTTTTGGCGAACGAGTCGCGGTTTCAAACAAATTTTGTATGGGAAAGTTCCTCTGAAACGCGAACGGACGACATTGAAAAAGGAGGCAAAGTGATAAGTGACCAGTGATGGAGGTTTTGGCTAAGAAGATGCATTAGTGGTTTTCCAGTGTTTTTTCGCGTAGGAGTTAAGGAGACGCGGAATCGGAGACCCAGAAACCCGCTATTTGGGTTCACGCCGATGAGAAATTGTTCTAGGCGGGAGGGACCCAAGTAGATTAGCACGGCATCTGGACAACGTACCGACATGTACAGTCTAGAAGAGGGAGCAAGAGAGGGAGAGAGAAGGGAACGGACCGTGAAATGTTATTTTTATTCGTTATTCGTTATTTTTCGGAAAATTATTCTTTGGTTTGGTATGCGTGCCTAGGTGTGTGGTCTTTCCTCGGAAATCTCTCTCGCCAAGTGTGGTTTATTTCGTCCAGGTCTGGCAGACGGGGGCCTCCGTGCGTACTCACAGCGCGTGTGTGTTCCTCGGTATAGTGTATGTGGATGCATCC
>NW_026685689.1:0-2368 GCF_943735745.2 Anopheles bellator | reverse complement strand
ACCGTGGTCTTAGATCTGCAGTCTCTGGAGTCTCTGGAACTGAAGTGCCCTTTTTCCAGACTTCCAAACCGAGAACGGGAATGAGTTCCATTCGATTAAAGGCCGTCTCATTGTTGAGGCGTTTGTCTGGTGCAACCTTCGGAGTGAAATCTTCGCGCTCGTGAAGTTTACATCAGCTAGACGTAGTTTCTTGTTTCGTGGACTGGACCAACTTTCATTTGAAAGCTCTAGGCTCTTAGAACTAACCTTCCAATGGAAAGCCGTTAAAATTTCATGTCATCCTACTCATAAGCACAAATGTTCCCCAGTTTGTTATCGTCATCGTCTGGTGTTCAATCAGTTTCCACCACCGATCTCAACCGATAGTTGGATAGCATCAAACATTTCAGCGACGCGTGGTTAACGCGGCCAATTAAGCGCTGGCAGCAGCGGTCCAGACAAAGTGTAATAATAAAATAATCAATTCCCCAGGCAGCTCAGGCAGCTCAGGCGGCCATGCCATTAAACAGGGAATTAAACCTCGGTGGCCGGCCTCGGCACTTGCTGAATGTCATTGGATGCTGCCACCACGCGTGCTGCTCATCTGCTTCACCTTCACCTTCATCCAGAACAATCGGACCCATTAAACCGCGGAACCCGCATGCCCGGATTGAAAACCCCCGGAGTAGGTAACCTAACCGAACCTAGCAGACCGGATCTGACCGGTGACCGGTGGTACTTCGGTTCATAATAAAGTGCCGGACGGCAAAAATGAATTCGCCGAGCGCCATCCGCGCGCTCATAAAACACGGCGCCTCATGACGGGCACATCATCAGCATCATCATCATCATCATCGGACGACGCTTAACTGGGCGCGGACCCCGAACTCGTAAAATGCCGTCCGATTATTCGCGCGCCGTCTTATAAGACGGCCGGGCCGTCTCACTATCCCGCCAACTATCCCGGAGCCGGCCTAGGCGGTCGTTTCCGATGTTATGAAGTGGAGTCGTCCTCGTTTAATTAAGTTCCCATTTGCACCCAACGGCTACGGACACCATTCCAAGTATCGATGTCCGATGTCCGGGGACGCCCGTAGGGGCGGGAAGTCTCACAAGTCCTAAGTCGGCCGACCCCGGAGGTGTTGCCCTGTTGTTTTGCCGGCTCATCCAACCGGCGTCAACTATAAATAGCCCGGGTGTCACCTTCCGGCTTCCGAATGTGTCGGAGGTGGAACACCTTGGGCTCCCGGTACCACAAGCAACTGCTCGAATGTGTCCGCTTTGCACAGCCCGTATGGGTGTTCCACCTTGCAGCATTTTACGGCCACTCGTCTGGCCCGTTCACCCCGTTTTTTTTCTTCTTCCAGTAGGCGCCAAAACGGCCATGACCAGCGACGGGCCCGGGCCGTTTCTCTGGGCGCATTTAATGAACCTAATTTTATTTAATTAATTAAGTTACTGACGTCGAAACTGAGAAGCCATAAATCAATAATAATACTCGTCGCTACTAGACGTCGGGCACGACAGGGTCGGGCACGGCACAGGATGTGTCTCGGTGACGGAAAACAAAACCCAAGCCGGCGAAAGCCTTCGAAAGGATGCCTGGGGTGTTTGGGAGGGCTATTGAATGTCCTTATTGTTTTATTTTGCTCTCCATGCTCGTGTTACCCGTGTCCGGTAGGCGATGGGAACGTCCACTTCAATGAGGATGCGCTGATGGGTCGCTGAGCTCGAAACCAAACTGCTCGAAACTGCTCGAATTTTTCCTAAACGTCTCGAAAGAGCTGGCTGGCTTAAGATGTCGTCGATGGGAACGTCCACCCCGGTAAGGATGCGCTGCTGGGTCGCTGAGCTCGAAATCAAACTGCTCGAAACTGCTCGAAACTGCTCGAAAGTTCCTTTCGGCGTCCCGAACGAGCTCCCGATTGAAGGATTCACTCTGCACACCGTCTCTGAAACCCTTTGGTCGAACCGCTTACCTCTCCCCCTGCCTAAAGAAGAACAATTTTCCGATTTGCCCCGCTTTTTTGAGGCCAATTATTCTACGAGGCCAATAAAGTCATTACTTTTGCGGGCCTCTTCTCTCAAGTGCGTCCTCGCGCGGTAAGTGTTGGGAAAAACCTTTTTTTTCTTTCTCTTCGTAGCCCACCTAGCCCTGACCTTCGCCCTGTCTCCGATGCTTTGCTCCGTCTCCGTCTCTGTTGCTCTCGTTTTCGTTACTCAGACGGCCAGAGTTTGTCCGGCTTTGTCGCACCCATTTCGGGTGGGCCTCTCGCCCAAAAGACACGCCGAAAGTGAGGGGGAGGTGGTTTTGGTGGAGTCGGGTTGGGATTGGGAAAATAAGAGGTAATGCTGGAAGTTGCTGTAAGTTGTTGGGCCGTGAGTTTCG
>NW_026685688.1:1763-2869 GCF_943735745.2 Anopheles bellator | reverse complement strand
GCGGGAACGCCCGTTTTGCCCAAAGTGATGCTCTTTGGCGGTCGCACCTCCGAATTTGAAGATTTTTCGAATTACTCAGACTTTACTTTATGATGATTGTAGACCAAATTGTGATTGTGATTGAATAAATCTGTGCAAAGCGTACAAAGTGCTCAATTGAAGAACTTTTAACAATTGAAGTGCAGTTTTTATGCAATGCAGCTGCTCAATAGACTATGGTAGCTCAGACGCATTTTTACAAAAAGAATTGAAAGGAACTGGCACACGAAAAAGATGAACGACTGCGTTCATAAAGCACGCATTCACAGGAACTGCATGTTTTATAACTCGATTTCATTCCAGGTCAGTGGTGTCCGACACTAATTTCGGAAGGATTAGTCGCACGACTTTAATTGCATATCATATGCATATATTATTAATTCTCGCGAAAAACACCTCAAAGGGTGAGACGGGAGGGCTATAAACATCGACACCCAGAGCCTCCAGCAAAAAAAAGAAAAGGCTAGAGCGAAAAAGAGCAAGGCAGAAGGAGAAAAACCTAAAAATAGGGCGAACAGAAAACTGGCGAGTGCGAAAAAACCGGAAACAGAGAAAAATCGAAAAAGCGAACAGAGAAGAAGCAGCCACCGGTCGACTCGTCGTCCAATTAGGCGGTCGTAAAAATTGGGGATTCGTCTCGTTCTGCTCGGCTTGCCAATGTTTTTATGGAGCTGTTGGGTTAATGCCCCGATGTGTACTAGATTGTTTAATAAGTTCGTACGATCGATAAGGAAAACACATATTTTTGGTTTGAAATACGCTTCAACAGCTGTTATGACGTCATCATTTGATGAAAAACTCTTTTCATGACTTTTTAGTTTTGATTGGTCTGAAATCAGATGGAAGTCGTTAGGGTCCAAATCTGGTGAATACGGTGGATGCTCCAACAATTCCATTCCATTGCAATATTTTAAATGCTCTTGTGACAGGGTGAATTGCCCTGAAGAAAGAGGATGTTTTCCTTCTTCAAACAGGACCTTTTTTCACGAATTATAGCTTTCAGTTGGTCTAAAAAGGTTAGAACAATATTCAAAATTTATTGTTTTATCAGTTTTCAAGTTCATTCG
>NW_026685688.1:0-1263 GCF_943735745.2 Anopheles bellator | reverse complement strand
ACGAATGTTCATATTAAGAATATAACAAAAATAACTAGCCTCGTAGAAGCGCTCTGAAGTTTCGAGGCTACGAACTAATTGAACAACCCAGTATGATTCATGCTCAGGCTCGATGTTTATGATCCATCCGTCCGTCACTTGGAGAACGGAGCTTCGCGAGAATCGGTACGGAATCCTATTGATGGATTTTACTGACACCCGGACACACCGAGACACGCAAGCGTGACATTTAAAATTGCTACTCACGGCGTGAAACGCAACCGGCTTCGGTGGAAATCGCCAGTGTGCCTCGCGGGATAGAACACCCAGTAGGAAGGCGGCAGCTTTCATGTTTCCAGAAACAGGACGCAGGCAGACATCCAGAGCAGTAGCGCTCGGAAGAGTGGACTGTTGGCCACCTATGAGACGCACCAACAAAGACACCTGGTCTCAGCCAACGGCAACGTCAACGTCAACCAAACGCTGAACCCAGTGAAATCGTTGATGGCGTTTTCTTCACGTAAACTTCGCGAAAAATTCTCGTACACCTTTCCGAATCGTATTTTACAAGCTTTGCGCTTAAATCGAAGAAACCCTGGCGTACACATTCAAACGGTTGCAATGGTTTTGATGTGTTAAAAGGCAACCGCATATTGCTGAGGCTTTGTGCATAATAATTGCGATAGTCAAAGCCGTTCGGAATTCGACCCGATCAAGTGTGTTCCTCAAAGATGCAAATCCGCTATGGAAAACAAGTGATTCGCTACGAAATGCTGAAAGCCATGTACAGTTTGATGCGCCAACATGCAACGTTGCAGAAGTTTTGTCTGGGAAGAAAATTCGTTT
This sequence comes from Anopheles bellator, assembly GCF_943735745.2. Taxonomy (NCBI): domain Eukaryota; kingdom Metazoa; phylum Arthropoda; class Insecta; order Diptera; family Culicidae; genus Anopheles; species Anopheles bellator. The sequence goes on along the minus strand of NW_026685688.1, from coordinate 438 downwards.
TTATGTTGACAGCTGTCATGCCATTGTGGAACAATAATTATCTCTGAAATAAATAATGAGCTAGTTTACTTTAAGCATAAATAAACGAAAAAAATACAGTTACTTAAAAATATGCTTGGTTACTATACAAAGCATCACAAAAAATACATATAAAAAGGTGCATTAAATTTAACGATCGCTATTATGTCACCATAATTTATCTAAAGTTCAATTATCATTTATTATGTGTTTAAAATAGTTACTGTTGTCGGATTTTTGAAGAAACATGAGCAAGTAACGCAGTCCACAACCCAAGGCAGAATCGGTAATCGGTTTGTGGGTGGCGGGTGATGGCTCCGGAGCAAAAACACTCAAACCACGCATAATCTAGCTGTCGACCAGAGGCAATCAACCGTCTGGACCTCACCGGCGGAAATCGGTGGGGACCCTTGGTCGTTG
>NW_026685687.1:0-2370 GCF_943735745.2 Anopheles bellator | reverse complement strand
TAACGATTTCGCCATCGAGGGAACAGATCCTTTGTCATCCGACACGGAGACAGACAATGTCGATTAGTTGTAAGAATGTTTGCTGCTTTTCGAACACGTGATTTATTATATATTATATATTATTTACATTTGTGACCGACACAGAAAAAACGTACCGACCGATAGCTCGTGTCCAAAGATGAAAACAATGCAGCTAGACGATTGCAGTCAGCTAAATCGGACGATGAAATCTTTGGCCTAGAAGACAGCCCGAGCTCACAAAACCTATTTGACGCATAAAATTCTAAGAAACCAGAGCTTCTTTATGTCCACATAATGGATCTCCAATGCCCGGGATGCTAATTCGATGGATTTTTCTACATGTTCGATTTGGAACATCGAGTTGAGCATTAATCATTAATCATCCCGCCCATTCTCTTAAATATTCCCATCGTGAATGGGCCAAAATTTAGAAAGACAACATTCGCGCAACCTGCCATTCACATTTCTTGCGTCTTCCTACGCTGAAAGCCAACTCCAGGCAAACGGTGTCAACGGTGATGAAGTGTCCTTTAATCACGTTTCGCTTGACAAATGTCATACTTGGCGAGACTAGGCTGCGTACACTTCGAGTTTATTATTATTATTATCATTATTCGAACCATCATCAACGGGCTAACAAAGGCGACTTTAGGCTGCGCTGCAGGAGGTCTACAGAACCTTTTTTTTTTCTTTTGAATTATAGAGGCGTTTGGATCTACAGAACCAATAAAATTGGATTACAGAAAGATCAATGCTAAATGAACATTTGCGTTTCCCTACGACAAAAGTATATCCCGTTACTGTAATCGTCCAAACACTTTGTTTATTTTTTTACGGTTCTTAATCCCACTGACGAGCGAGGGTTAAAAAGTTCGTTTTGTTTTTCCTTGTCGGACTGGTTCGGTTGAAATCCACGCTCTGCTGCACCGTTACAGTCGTTACGCAGCTAAACCGGCAGCCTGTCAAAACGTTTATGTGTCGGCCGACCACAAATCCGACCGCAAATCCGACCGCAAACCCCGTTAGCGAACGCTTTGTTTACAAACAGAGGATAATATAAGTTCTTATTTGCTGGTATAGCAACAACATCGAAAAAACGGAAAAATATATTCAGAAATCAATTTATTTTTCTTCTATTTCTATTTTCTCGGACCAACAACACGAATGTAAACACGTTTGACATTTCGTTTTTATATTTTTGCTGCCACACGAAGCGCAAACGAAATGACGTTTTTGCGGTCCGATTTGCGCTTCGTCTGGCGCCCTAGTTCTGATTTGACGTACGAAGTGGCCACAGCCTTTGCACGCATACTATCGTAAAGCTAGAGACGCGGTACAAGCATGTGTGTGTTTCGTTTCGTTTCCCCTTTCTGCGTCAATACATCCATACTCCTCTAACTCTGTTGTGCAAAGATGGTTCTCTTTGACTTATCCTTGCATTGCGTGTCCGTTTCTGTCTACGCGAGCCCAAACTGCCAAGCGAAGTTTGAACTGGTTGTGTGGGACTTAGTTGGGCCATAACACACCGGACACCCGAAGTTAACCACAGTGTCTCATCGGATATCTGATCTGTTGAAAGTTAGTACCTTTTGCCAACATTACACGTTATGAATCAGCAGGGACCACCGTACCCTCCGACTGGCTACCGACCGTCGCGGAGACCCGTTCATGAAGCAACGGGAAACGCCGCCTCGTTTATGGCCAACGGAGGCAGCAAGTTTTCACCGTATGCTGCTCGGCCACCGTTTGTGCGCAGTGGTTACGCTTACGGTGGTAATGTACCGAATCAGCCATATCAACCGAACAATCCACATTCTTACAACGCCGCCTATAAAACACGCCACCAGCACCAGCAGCATTACCGATTTCCGCCGCAATATCAACAAAACCATCAGCAACAGCTGCCACCGATAGCGCGCCACAATCCGCCCGGAGAGTTTGCTAGTTTATCGACTTCTGCTCGGGGCGCCCAATTCAACCGGCCTATTCCGCAACCCGGCAAACCGTTTCGGAGGGAACGGTACTCGGCGTATGGGGCAGGCTTTACTCATTCCGGCTTTGGCCATCCACACCGGGATCGGTCGGATCGGCCTTCATTCGGACCGGCGGACTCTGCCCATGGCAATCCACAAGCAAGCCGCGTTTCTCGCTTCAAATTGGTAAGTGCCTCGAGATGTAAACAAAGGCTTCCGGCATTCTCAGCCTTCCGTCCGTCATGATGTATAGTAGAATGATATTATTGCATGCATTTTATTGTTGTTGTTTTCCTCCGCTATCGCGCGACTGCAGGACAGAGAGCGGGAGGAAATTCTTTCGAAATGGCGGCGCAATTTTTGCGAAACTTCAGAG
>NW_026685685.1:0-2372 GCF_943735745.2 Anopheles bellator | reverse complement strand
GCTCGTGTGTCGCGTCCGCACGGTTCGAGCTCTGAAATGGGACTGTTTGATAGCTCATTCATAGCACCTGAATTGCACTAAACCGGCCATCGCAGCCTTCTACAGTTAGGCTCTTGGTTTCATCCGTTGATCAAAATTGGCACTTAATGAGTCCGTCCTAATAATATTAAATCATGTAAAAGAAATACGATTGGCCCAATGGCACTGTTAAAAAAAGAATTTAAAAGAAATTATATTATTCGGCTGATTTGCCATAAAGTTCACCGTACTGTTAAAATCGTCCATCGTCTAGCAAAAGCAAATCGCTGAAGCATAAACATTAAATCGACTGTTACCAGCAGGCCAAGGTCACATTTCCTGTTGAAAGAAATTTGACAGCTCGAAACTGAAACCCTGGTTCTAAAGTGCGGCTGTCAGTTTGAGGTGTATTGTACCCGAAAGGATCATTTCTTGTTGACGGGCCTCGCTATCTATCCATGGCATATCAATCACTTTGAAGACCCGATTGCAATTGAGAGCACTCTTGAGAGCTTTATTGTAGATCGTTTGCTATTCAAAACTAAAATTTATAAATTTGCCATTAATGTCATAGAACCCTCTAAATATCTATCTTACTGTAACACACGAAAGGATGCATGCGACAATGTTTGGATTATCATTTAGCTGATCAAAAATAGTTGATAAACCTTTTAAAAAGTTAAGTATAAGTAGCTTTAACAAATCTTCGACTCAAAGCCGCAAGCATCCCTCCAAGTACGTTGAAGTTCAATTCGTTGAACTGAAAATTGAACACCCTCCGGTTCAGTCCACGGATTCCCTTTCGCGCGTGAAAGCTTCGCCGTTCGTGTCACAAACATTCACCGAGTCGACAGGCGAAACGACCGTTAATCCGGCCTCGACCGGCAGTTGTTCAGGGCTAACAGAGCACAAACCGACACAACCGGTGCGCGTGGCGAGCTACTCGGCTTCGGCTTCCGGCTCCGGCCGGATGCCGGCCCTTAAAGGGCTTCACCGGAGTCGGATTCGCAAGATTTATTCATTCCGCCGCTCATTCGGAGGGTTCGTTCGCCCGTGCTGTTGTAATTAATAATGCGTTCACCTTTAAGTGAAACGTTCAATTCGAGAGCGAGATAAGCGTTGGGCGATAATGGTGGACGATTTTTTTGGGAATAACAACAAGGGCCACCAACAATTACCGGTGCGGTGGGCTTTTGGGATATGGAAATTTATATGCAAACTCCCCCCGTTCGGTGACCGGAGCGCATCCTGATCGGCCCAGAACGGTAAACAGAACATTTTGTAAATCGACAAAGCCGTGGACCGGGCCGTCTTCCGGATGGCTGGCTTCATGCTGCAATTCCCGGCCGGATGTACGGCACCGTGAGATCCGTGGGGCCAGGAGCTCGGATACAGTTTAATTAAATTCGCATCCATAATCCCAACGCGATGTTGCGTTCCGCTGCAGTGCAATGTCCCGTGTCCGGCTGTTCGGCTTCACTGCACTGCGGACCGATTTCTTTACGATGCCCAGTGCCCAGTAACTCCAACCCGTGCCGGTGACCCCGGTGATCCCGGTGACGGTGTAAATGTAAATTTAATTTTATGCTCTGACAGGAAACCGCAACGCGCGTCAGCTGGCGGCTGACATTCAACGATGCCACTCAAGATGTGTCGTCTGCATTCGGAACGTCATCCTTTTATAAGAATCCTTTTCGCCCCGCTTTTAGCCACTTCCACCGCTACCGACCGCACTGCTCTCGACCACCACGCCAACCACCCCTTCGCAGCAGCCGAACGGAACGGCGGTCCAGCCAACGGTGAGCATCGGAATCGTGAAGCCGACGACCCCATCGATCGCCGTCATACCCTCGCCGAGCATCGAACGGGAGGAGCAGCGCGACCTGCACTGGTCCCAGAAGTCGGCCACTCTCCGCCGCCCGTCTCGGCCCCTTTCACCCTCGAAGCGAGCGGGCAGGGCCAGCGAGCAGCAGAAGCAACAGAAGTTGCCCAAAATTGAACCACTCGTCCATCGGTAAGTCCACCGACCGCACGGCCCGTCCCATCTTCACCCGTCCCCTTCACCCCGTTTGCAGTGCGCCCGAACCCCCGACGAAGGCGGACTCCTGCAGCACCCCGTCGTCCGGTTTACCGGGCAGCAGTGGGCCGGCGACGCCACAGGGTGGTGGCGCCCAACTCCCACCGAAGCAACCACCCGCGGCACGGTTCGCCGCCAAGGTCGGCTCACCCGGCAACGGCATCGGCGAGCATGGGCCGCTGCCGCAGGGCCCAGTGGCCTCGGAGCCTGCCTTCACCGCCGGAGGTGGAGGGGCCGGTTCGGAGGGCAGCACCACCGAGGACTACGTGACGTGCAC
>NW_026685684.1:0-2372 GCF_943735745.2 Anopheles bellator | reverse complement strand
CAATCCACTGCTCGCTCCATGGACCTTTCGGCTGCTCGGAGCGATTCCCCCATATAACGCTATATGGGGGAAATTATTTGAAGTATTGGATGGGAAGAGAATGGGCTGTGGTTCAGTAGTCGATTTTAAAGTGAGAAGGGCGAAATTGTTCACTGGGCGATACATCCACTCACAGGGCGGCTTCGAGATCCGCAATTGGCTCTCGAACTCACGACGGGTGGTGGAACGTCTACAACGTACTCCATCCGAAGCACGCGGCCTGGACATATGCCCAACAATGGGGACGGAAAAGGTGCTCGGTATGTGGTGGGACACACACGCGGATGTCTTCACCTTCCGATCCTCACCCTCGCACGACGAACGGCTACTCGCCGGCGCAAAACGTCCCACCAAGAGGGACCTACTGCGGACACTCATGGCCGTCTTCGACCCGCTAGGGCTTATTGGGAACTTCCTAATGTACCTGAAGGCGCTCCTGCAGGAAGTATGGCGTGCAGGCATCGACTGGGACCAAGAGCTACCAGACCATCTGCATGAAAAGTGGACGATCTGGCTGAAGGTACTCCCCAGCATGTACCAAGTCAAGGTGCCGAGGTGCTACAGGCAGATCACCTCCGCCACAGCCGCATCCGTTCAGCTACACACCTTCTGCGACGCCAGTGAAAGCGGAATGGCGGCCGTAGTATACATACGCTTCGAGCAGAACAGTAAGGTGGAGTGCACCCTAGTGGGATCAAAGACCCGAGTGGCACCGGCGAGCTTCGTATCGATTCCTCGGCTCGAGCTGCAGGCGGCCGTCATTGGAGCACGGCTAGCAAACACCATATCCAGGGCACTAAGGACCGAGGCCATACGCCGCTACTACTGGGTGGATTCACGCAACGTACTAAGCTGGTTGAGGTCCGATCATCGACGGTACAGCCAATTCGTAGCCTTCCGCGTAAGTGAAATTCTCGAGACGACGAGTCCGGACCAATGGCGGTGGGTCCCGACCAAACAAAACGTGGCGGATGACGGGACAAAGTGGCATCGAACGCCATCCCTATCCTCGGCCGATCGCTGGTTCCGAGGGCCTGATTTTCTGTGGGCCTCCGAGTGCGAGTGGCCCGAGGCGGAGGACCACGTCAGCCTGACCAATGAGGAGCTCCGGCAGAAGCTGATGCACCACTTGGCAGCGGAGACCCTCATCAACTACGAGAGGTTCTCAAAATGGAAGAGAATGCTGAGAGCAGTCGGATACGTATTAAGATTCATCGCGAACACGCGACGAGCGACTGTGCTCCATGAATGCAACAAGGGGCCGCTCACGCAGGAGGAACTTGAAGCGGCCGAGCGGGCCATTTTTCGACAGATCCAGGGGGAGTCCTTCAAGGTAGCAATCCAACGCCTGAGCAACAAGGCGGTCAGGTCCGAACCCCCCTGGAAACGCAGGGTAGGAAAAAACCAATCCTCTCTACAAGCTGTGTCCGGAGCTAGACGAAACCGGCGTGCTTAGGATCAACGGACGCTTGAGCGGGTGCAAGTGGCTAGCCGAGGGATTGAAGCTACCCATTATCCTACCACGCCAACACCGCGCGACCGAACTGCTACTAGACCACTTCCACGCAAAATATCTACACTCGAACCACCAGACCGCGCTTAACGAAATCCGGACAAGGTTCTACGTGCCCCACCTGTACTCGCAATACCAGAAGGTTCGCCGATCGTGCATGCGATGCAAGGTGTCGAATGCACGGCCAGAACCACCAATGATGGGGGGCGTCCCGCCCCAGCGGTTAGCAGCGTACCAGCGACCGTTCTCATATACCGGCGTCGACTACTTCGGGCCCATACTCGTAGCTGTAAATAGACGAGTGGAGAAGAGATGGGGAGCGTTATTTACTTGCCTCACAACTAGAGCAATGCACCTAGAGGTTGTCCACGGACTCACCACCGCGTCGTGCATCCTGGCACTGCAACGCTTCATCGCCAGGCGAGGCAAACCTATAGAGATCCTGAGCGACCAAGGGACGAATTTTATAGGCGCATCCCGCGAGCTAAAATTGATTGATGACGCTGATCGAGGCATGGAGAGTTTGACAGAAGCAGCAGCGACTAACAACATTCGGTGGAGGTTTAACCCACCCGCAGCCCCGCACTTCGGAGGATGCTGGGAGAGGCTGGTGCAATCCGTAAAGAAGGCACTCTCCAACCTCCCACTGCCGAGACTGCCGACCGACGAGGTATTGCTCTCGGCCTTCGCCGAGGTCGAGATGATAATCAACTCTCGGCCACTTACACACGTGCCCCTCGGGGATGCGTCGGAGCCACCACTTTTGGGGGAAATGTCACAACAAACATGACGTGTATGACAACCGCGCAGAAAGCCCGCC
>NW_026685683.1:0-2373 GCF_943735745.2 Anopheles bellator | reverse complement strand
TAACGATTTCGCCATCGAGGGAACAGATCCTTTGTCATCCGACACGGAGACAGACAATGTCGATTAGTTGTAAGAATGTTTGCTGCTTTTCGAACACGTGATTTATTATATATGATATATTATTTACATTTGTGACCGACACAGAAAAAACCTACCGACCGACAGCTCGTGTCCAAAGATGAAAACAATGCAGCTAGACGATTGCAGTCGGTTAAATCGGACGATGAAATCTTTCGCCTAGAAGACAGCCCGAGCTCACAAAACCTATTTGACTCATAAAATTCTAAGAAACCAGAGCTTCTTGATGTCCACATAATGGATCTCCAATGCCCGGGATGCTAATTCGATGGATTTTTCTACATGTTCGATTTGGAACATCGAGTTGAGCATTAATCATTAAACATCCCGCCCATTCTCTTAAATATTCCCATCGTGAATGGGCCAAAATTCCGAAAGACAACATTCGCGCAACCTGCCATTCACATTTCTTGCGTCTTCCTACGCTGAAAGCCAACTCCAGGCAAACGGTGTCAACGGTGATGAAGTGTCCTTTAATCACGTTTCGCTTGACAAATGTCATATTTGGCGAGACTAGGCTGCGTACACTTCGAGTTTATTATTATTATTATCATTATTCGACCCATCATCAACGGGCTAACAAAAGCGACTTTAGGCTGCGCTGCAGGAGGTCTACAGAACCTTTTTTTTTTCTTTTGAATTATAGAGACGTTTGGATCTACAGAACCAATAAAATTGGATTACAGAAAGATCAATGCTAAATGAACATTTGCGTTTCCCTACGACAAAAGTATATCCCGTTACTGTAATCGTCCAAACACTTTGTTTACTTTTTTACGGTTCTTAATCCCGGTTCTGACGAGCGAGGGTTAGAAAGTTCGTTTTGTTTTTCCTTGTCGGAGTGGTTCGGTTGAAATCCACGCTCTGCTGCACCGTTACAGTCGTTACGCAGCTAAACCGGCAGCCTGTCAAAACGTTTATGTGTCGGCCGACCACAAATCCGACCGCAAATCCGACCGCAAACCCCGTTAGCGAACGCCTTGTTTACAAACAGAGGATAATATAAGTTCTTATTTGCTGGTATAGCAACAACATCAAAAAAACGGAAAAATATATTCAGAAATCAATTTATTTTTCTTCTATTTCTATTTTCTCGGACCAACAACACGAATGTAAACACGTTTGACATTTCGTTTTTATATTTTTGCTGCCACACGAAGCCCAAACGAAATGACGTTTTTGCGGTCCGATTTGCGCTTCGTCTGGCGCTTCAGTTCTGATTTGACGTACGAAGTGGCCACAGCCTTTGCACGCATACTATCGTAAAGCTAGAGACGCGGTACAAGCATGTGTGTGTTTCGTTTCGTTTCCCCTTTCTGCGTCAATACATCCATACTCCTCTAACTCTGTTGTGCAAAGATGGTTCTCTTTGACTTATCCTTGCATTGCGTGTCCGTTTCTGTCTACGCGAGCCCAAACTGCCAAGCGAAGTTTGAACTGGTTGTGTGGGACTTAGTTGGGCCATAACACACCGGACACCCGAAGTTAACCACAGTGTCTCATCGGATATCTGATCTGTTGAAAGTTAGTACCTTTTGCCAACATTACACGTTATGAATCAGCAGGGACCACCGTACCCTCCGACTGGCTACCGACCGTCGCGGAGACCCGTTCATGAAGCAACGGGAAACGCCGCCTCGTTTATGGCCAACGGAGGCAGCAAGTTTTCACCGTATGCTGCTCGGCCACCGTTTGTGCGCAGTGGTTACGCTTACGGTGGTAATGTACCGAATCAGCCATATCAACCGAACAATCCACATTCTTACAACGCCGCCTATAAAACACGCCACCAGCACCAGCAGCATTACCGATTTCCGCCGCAATATCAACAAAACCATCAGCAACAGCTGCCACCGATAGCGCGCCACAATCCGCCCGGAGAGTTTGCTAGTTTATCGACTTCTGCTCGGGGCGCCCAATTCAACCGGCCTATTCCGCAACCCGGCAAACCGTTTCGGAGGGAACGGTACTCGGCGTATGGGGCAGGCTTTACTCATTCCGGCTTTGGCCATCCACACCGGGATCGGTCGGATCGGCCTTCATTCGGACCGGCGGACTCTGCCCATGGCAATCCACAAGCAAGCCGCGTTTCTCGCTTCAAATTGGTAAGTGCCTCGAGATGTAAACAAAGGCTTCCGGCATTCTCAGCCTTCCGTCCGTCATGATGTATAGTAGAATGATATTATTGCATGCATTTTATTGTTGTTGTTTTCCTCCGCTATCGCGCGACTGCAGGACAGAGAGCGGGAGGAAATTCTTTCGAAATGGCGGCGCAATTTTTGCGAAACTTCAGAG
>NW_026685682.1:658-2464 GCF_943735745.2 Anopheles bellator | reverse complement strand
AATTATGAGTCCAAGTATAGAACTGACTTTATTTCTTACTTTTTACCTTGCTTAGAATGATTTCTTACTTCTACCTTATCAAGCTGACCTATTGGGAGGGCCTGGTCTGTTTTTGCCGCTGGTTGCCTATAGTAAACTAGCTGCCCCGACAGACTTCGTCCTGTCTCCTTGTTTCCGTCGTTGAAATTCCCTTTTGGGTTTTGGGGCAGGTGTAATACTTTCGCATTTTTGAGTATAGCAGTGTTCGGGCGAAATCATCACTCTGACAAGGATGACAAAAACTGGTCGCATCCTGTTCTGTGAAATATACTCTTTGGCCATTCTCTAAGTGTACGGCAAAGAGAATCACAGTGGGGAAAGGGGAAAGAAAAAATGCGCTAAATTGCTTTCTCTCTTTTTCTTTCTCGCTCTCCCTCTCTTGTTCTTTTTCTCTCCCTTTCTTTCTCTTTCTCTCTCTCTTTTTCTGTCTATTTCTCGCTCTCTATTTCTTTCTCTCCCTCTCTCTTTCTCTCTTTATCTTTCTCACTCTCTTTCTTTCTCTCTTTCTCTCTCTCTTTCTCTCTCTCACACACTCTCTCTCTATCTTCCTCTTTGTTTTCTTTCTTTTTCTTTCTCTCCCTCTCTCTTTCTCTCTCTCTCTTGCTCTTTCTCTCACACCCTCTCTCTCTCTTTCTCCCTCTCTCGCTCACTCTCTCTCTCACACCCTCTCTCTCTTACACTCTCTCTCTCACACCCTTTATCTCTTCCTCTTTCTCTTTCTCTCCAATCGATTTAGAGACCACAAAAACCTAAGAAACGATACCCATATTGCCCTAGGACGTATTTTAAGGATTAGAGTCCACCCCACCCCCTTCCCTTCGTCCTAGAAGGACAAAATTTGGTCACATGATTTCTCAAGTGACTATCAACAATTGTGCAAGATTTGACTCGATTCGATTCATAACTTGTGGAGTAATTAATGTTTTAACGGTTCGTTTGTATGGGAGGGGTAAGAAGGAGGGGGCGGAGGGGTTTCTAACCATGACGTTGCTCATCCTTAGCCCCTAAAACCCCTGTGTGGCAAGTTTCGAGTCAATCGGTCCAGTAGTTTCGGAGTCTATAAACCGCACACAAAACGGAGCGTCATTTTTATAATATAGATAATTGTCGACGCAGCGAATTAGCCGTTGACTGCTGCACTGCTATCGTGGGAACAGGTTGGGGTCTCGGTCGCCGATGTACCGTTATGAGCGTTAGATTTCGTCTGGATCGTCCCGGCGCATCGGTGAAGCGGATGTGGCTCGTGGCACGTGTACGGGATATGGTTTCTCGGACGAGTCGTAGGTTCAGGCGTGTAACTATATGTGAAGTGTTCGTATGATTTGAAGTATTGCTTATGTTCTCGAGTTTTATTACCAAACCCAGTAAGCCATTTTTGTTTTTGTCATTTGTCGCACCTACTGTCCAAATTTGAGCCTTCTAGTGCTATTCGTTACAACCGATTGAAATTTGATTCCACATATGTGAAGTGTTCGTATGATTTGAAGTATTGCCCATGTTCTCGAGATTTATTACCAAACCAAGTAGGCCATTTTTGTTTTTATCACACCATTTGTCGCACCTACTGTCCAAATTTGAGCCTTCTAGTGCTATTCGTTACAACCGAATTATATGTATTTCCATATATGTAAAGTATTCGTATGATTTGAAGTATTTCCCATGTTCTCGAGTATTATTACCAAACCAAGTAAGCCATTTTTGTTTTTGTCATTTGTCGCGTCATTGTACATAACACCAATCTCGAGTTATATGTGAATAACGTTTTTA
>NW_026685682.1:0-558 GCF_943735745.2 Anopheles bellator | reverse complement strand
CTCGAGTTATATGTGAATAACGTTTTTATGTGAAACGTCAATAACTCAAAATCGGTGTTAGCTACAGCTCCAAGAGTGGTATGGATGGAATCGTCTCGCGCTGCAGAATCTTTTGATGTATATACATACATTGTACATAACACCAATCTCGAGTTATATGTGAATAACGTTTTTATGTGAAACGTCAATAATTCAAAATCGGTGTTAGTTACAGCTCCAAGAGTAGTATGGATGGAATCGTCTCGAGCTGCAAAATCTTTTGATGTATATACATACATTGTACATAACACCAATCTCGAGTTATATGTGAAGATCGTTTTTATGTGAAACGTCAATAACTCAAAATCGGTGTTAGTTACAGCTCCAAGAGTGGCATGGATGGAATCGTCTCGCACTGCAAAATCTTTTGATGTATATACATACATTGTACATAACACCAATCTCGAGTTATATAATTATGTGATCGAACTCGAACACGTGTTTACTCAGGCGATATCAAATCGAGAGTGCTGTTTTATTATACACATTTCTTATTCCTACTTAATTTCTAATCTAACA
>NW_026685681.1:0-2374 GCF_943735745.2 Anopheles bellator | reverse complement strand
GATTGTAATTAGTGGTCCCGTTTGAGCTTTTTTTCCAACATTGTTGCGTTGGCACTCAAGTCGGAAACAGTGCCACGAGCGTAAGAAGTTGAGTTGCGATGACGGTACTTCTGCTTTATCCTGTTTCTATCACATTCCTTTTCATACCCGGTTTTAGCTGACACTTGCCGAAGGATCTCCTCCACTAACTCTCTCCATCTAGCTCGCTGATGGTCTCTGACGAAAAGGAAAGCGCGGGTTGATTTTTCACCGCGCACCACGTGCCGGGCGTTTGTTGATGCTTCGCTGACTTAATCACCGTTTAACGTCTAATGCAAATACCTCAAACTCTGAAATATGTAATTTGCATTATTACTTTTCCATCGAAGGCGAAGGTGAGCCGGATACGGGGCTTTCCTTGGTATCTCATCGAATGGGGTCGGTCCTTGATGGATTCCGGTTGGCCGGTTGGAGGAGATCATCAATCTCTTAGAAAATGGGCGTCAACCGGAGTGTGGAGTCATTAAGGTGGTGGTGTGTTCCTGAGTCCGTTAACGATTGGCATTAAAGCAGATTGACTTATCGATCAATTGATCATCGATCGATAAGCGAGGATGTGATAATTAATTGATGCTTTACTGCATACCAACCATTCGAACTCATTTTTAAGTGCATGACATTCTTACGGTAGATTTCTTTAGTAGGGCTTCATTCCACAATATGTATCAAATTTTAAGTGTTTGACCACTCGTGCCACTTATTATGTAAATGTTTGCAAATTTAATTAAAATTGAAGAGTGAAGGCAATGAGCCTCATTTGTTGTTGAGAGCCACGCGAGAGCCACGTCTGTTGCCGTTAAGCACGCCCTTCTTAGTGGCTGAAAATAGGATTATATCAGACACGCTTCATAGTTAGCGCCACCGCCATCTCTCGCCGGAGCGGCAGTGCCCAAAGGACTCCCGGAATCCTTTTCGAATGTACACCCAACGAGCACATAAATTACGTTGGTCGGCGGTGGCATTGTTTCCGCGTACAGAAAGAGCAACACACACCCTACTGGATACAGTATTTATTTACCACCTCGTGAAATTTATAGCACACAGCGCAAACCCCATTTTCGAGTGCGCGGGGCCGCCCAAGAGCTCCCGAGGTCTGGCTTATCTGCCAGCCATCTCCTCCGGCTGGCTGTGCACGAAAATGCAATTGTGCAGGGATGCCGACTGGGTTTTTTGTTTGCTACTGAGTAGCGCGTGTCTGGGGTGGCCTATGGCGCCAAATCCCCCAGGTGACCGCAACAAACACCACAACAGCAGCAGGGACTCTCTTCGCAGCATAACGGCGGCGGTGGCGGCGACATAACTCGGGATGGCACGCGAAAGCATGAGCTCGGGGTGTTTGGGGAAAAGTTTATTTGATGCTTTAATTACGTCCACCATCCATCGTCCCTCTGGCTCATTGGGTCCCGGACACACGGGGCAGCAGGTCCAAAAGGGACCAGAAAGTTGATAAACGATATGGAACACATGCACGCAGCCGGCCAGCACCGTTTTCGCCACTCGGTTCAGTTCTCTCACCGCAGCAGATGTTGTGTTTCGTTTGGTTGCGCCAAATGCTCGCCAAACTTTCCGTGAAATGGTCACACAATTTGGGGCCGTTTACTTGTAATTGTTCAGCGGAATGGAGCGTGTTGTGGCGAGAGGAGAGCCAGCCCACATGTGCTAAGTACTCAGCACATTTTTACACGAATTCGTAGAAAGAAAAAGTGTTGCGAGTTGCCGTGCATATTTTTGCATATCACCATAAAGTTGCGGAGTTATTTCGGACCAAACTTTGGTCTCATTTTTCTTTTTGCCAGTAGATCAAAGGCACAGATATGTGTTCGTCGTACTTTTCGTCACTCGACCTGACACATGTCACCACGGGTTTGGCACGAACCAGTCACGTTTCTCGGGACGTCGCCACGGGACCAGCGTGGAGTGCAGTGCTCGCTCCGGTGGCCTATTCTATTTCGCGTGCTTTTGCGCCAGGAGCGTCCTTGCAATCTTGATGTAGGCTGCAGTGTGCCAAACATTGTAGGCGAACCTGTTTGTGGGTGAAGTTGACGTCACTGGGAAAAGCTTAACGAATAAACCCATTAGGGGTTTCAAACAAGAACTCGAAAGTCATCACAGATTATGAGCTCTATGTTTCAAAAAGTAGAGAGTGTCCCATATCTCTTGTTCAACAAATCATGCACGGTACTGCAAAAAAAAATAAGTTCTCTATACTAATCCACCTTTTTATTTCTTTTTCAGGTAAGAAATCTACCAATATGGGACATGGTTATAACATTCACTATCGGACAGATAAGTAGAAATGCTTAAATGTGAGTGAGTAAATGACAAAAACGATTGC
>NW_026685680.1:0-2380 GCF_943735745.2 Anopheles bellator | reverse complement strand
CCACATATACGTTGTCGCTCTAAACTTAAGGGGCTGCATCCACCACATAGCAATCAAACGGAAGCGGCAAGAAGCGCCCCGGGGCCAGCCAGGGGCCGGTTGGGCTGAGGAGGACCGAGGCGTTCGCGCATTGTTTCGGGGTTTTGTGAGATTTGTGAACAGGAAATTGACTTCTTTCTTGCCACCCTCGGCCCCGATGGGCGCAACCAGCGGGAACGGGGTGCCCGTTAATGATTCGCATTCGGCGGTACGACCCCGTGACCCGTTGCCATCACTCCGCCTCGGCCGGGTTCCATTGTTTCGGGTCCGGGGCCCGTTGATTGAAAATTAAACGCACGGCCATTGGTCCAAGGGGGCGGTAAGTCGGAGCGAGGGGCACAAATTGCGCGAATGTTCGCGATTTGTTGTTCGCGGGTGCGCAAATTGAAGGCGCGCGTACAAGGGCGCGGATTTGTGGTGATTTTTTTTGTTTTTCATTTCACCTCCCTCTGATGACGGTTTTGCATATTTTGGGGGTGTATTTTGCTCATTTTTTTCTACCGGAAGTCAGGGGAAATTTTTGCGGGATATCACGGCTCGATACGATTTGTTCTTGGGTTCATGAGTTTTTGATGGTTTCAGGTTCGGGTCTTTGGAAGCATTTAGTCTGCAAACTAACTGACCGAAGCCTCGAGTTGAGTAAGTAAAGTTCAACCAAGGCTAAATAATTTTATTCCCCGATTTCCATTGGAAAAGTAGCTCTATCAACTCCAAATTTGAACTACAAAAACAAGATCTGACCTGAGCGATCTCCATCGGTTTCTAATGTCCTATTTTTACCGATGGCGGATTATTGCTAAGATAAAAGGCAAAAATCTGAGTGAAAAAGGCAAGTAGAGAGTGTATATGAGTATTATTGCCGAGTATCGTTTAAATGTTTCACTTCAATCAGGAGTGTCAGTTGAAGTTGTCTGGTTGATGTTTTAGATGTTTGTTTCATTTGACTTCAAACTTTAACTCATTCTGCAAAAACCAAAGTAATTTTAAAACGTTCCAAAAAAATGTTGTGCTTTGAATAAAGACCAGTCGCTACTTTCGCTTTTTATTTGAGCTCTTAAAGCACAATGTTTGCTTTTGGCAGCTTAAAGTGATTCTGCTCTAGGAAAAAATAATATCGGTGAATGGTTTTCGACCGAACTAAATAACTTTCATTGGAAAAGAATCTATAATTTGCCTGCAAAATGGTCAAACACTGCTCTATATCCTTACAAAACAGACTTTAAACAATAAACCCTCATAAATTATGCTGCTGATGCTATCTTAATATCGAGCACCGACATTCGTTTAAACTGAGAGCCACAGAGTAACCAACTGAACCCATTCTTCGCGCAACATTAAGGGAAAATAAAGTAAAGAAATATCAAGACTAGTGCCGAATTATGCTTATCGCACCCGGTGGCCCGGTGTATGTTTAGTGGATTGCACGTCAACAATCAGCGTGTCGCTCGGTCTATTAATTAACACCGACCGGCCGTACCGCCGTGTGATGAAGCGGTTAGGAAGTTGGGAATTTGTAGCAAACCGTTCCACACGACACAATCCAACGGGCCAGTCGGGACCGGGTGGCCGGGCGACATTCTTCGTGACAATCGTGAATTAGCCGTCGCTCATTTCGCTCTCCATTTAACAGCACACAGACAGACGGACCGCGCTGATGACAGAATTTTGAGCAACTTTCGCTTACAAACCGACGACCACCGGTGCCGGGCTTCGCTTGGTTTGATTCCTTGAAGTCCTTCGGGTTCTGCCTGGACTGGTGGCCCACGCGGCAGGGCTGGCTGGCCCGTCTTAAACGATAAAATATTCAAATTTTTCGTTCCCATTCGCTGATGGCGCTGCGTGTTGGGCAGAAAGTGAAACTGCTGCAACGGTGGCCGAAGAGGCCAAATTTGGTGACTTTTGTTTACTTTTCTTCGCCCTGCTCTTTTTTGTTTTCACTTGCCATGGTGCTGCTTCGAACGTCCTCGTAAAGGGAGGCCTGGGACTCTCCTGGGAGGCTGTTCTTTTTTTGGCCTATTTTCCGAATCACCCAAAGTGGCCCCGGATACCGTGATGGGGGAGAGATAAAAAAACACGCAGCAAGAGAACAATAGCGCTGAAAACAGGCGCTTAAGAGCCGCCTCCCGCCGCTCACCGTCCGGCCAAAGTAATAATTATTCATATCATAACGCGAATCGGCGGACTGGCCGGGCCCAGCACGCCGAAAAGAAAGTTGTTTTCGGGCTGCTGGAGAAAATAAAAGCTCTCAAGAGGCAAACAGAGAGAGAGAGAGAGAGAGAATGAAGGAAGAGAACAACTTTCTCGGCCACCAGCAGCCGACCACTTGAGCCGCGTGAGGATG
>NW_026685679.1:0-2383 GCF_943735745.2 Anopheles bellator | reverse complement strand
CGAGTTTTATTTAGGTAAAAATAGAATCCCCAAGTTGGGGCTCTTCATGGTGACAGCGGTGGGATTATTTTCGATATCCCCAAGGTTTCGGATTCTATCCCGGTGGGAAAAGATATCCAAATCTATAATAAATGTGCGAGTCAAAGTGAATGAGGTCAAAGAAGTGAAATAGAATTGATAAATTGTGCACAGTGAAACAGACTGAGAGCTGAAAAAAAAAATCACCCAATAAGGGAACAGTGCTAATGACCATACAACGAAAAAAGATAAGAGAACAGCAACTTCAAAAACCATCTGGAAGGAAGGAAGACGGCCGAACAACGAAGACGCAACGCGAGCAAGAGAGACAGCGAAGCAGTGATCCAGCGAAAGTGAGTGCGCTGAGAAGAAAGCAGCAGAATGCAGAAACGCGGAGGGTCTACGAAGCAACGCAGAAGGAAGAAGAAACAATCTAGAAGGGTCAACGGAGCAGCCCAGAAGGAAAAACGAAGCAGGTCAACGACACTCTAGCGGAGGAAGGAATTTGGCATTGTTTTTGGCCGGCACGTGCAGCGTAGGACAAGCCAACCACATGGGAAAATACAATTTTCGACTGCGGTCATGTGAGTAAAGTGAAAGGCGTAAAGAAGTGAAGTGACATGAGAAACAAAAGGCGTGAAGAATAGAATACGAGAGAAACTATGTTGACCAATAATCATACGCCCGAATGGAATTTGAGACTCCATTTTATTAGAGTTTTGAAAAGTGCTGCACTTAACGAGCGAGCCCAAAATTGCAAAAAAGTTAGAATTGGGAGAGAAGTTGAAGAAATTAGCCATCGAACAGGGTGATATTGCTCAAGAAGAGATGATAGAGAAAAGGCTCAAAAATTTGCATACAGGTAATCAACGGCAGAAGTTTGATAAAAGTAATGCTCTTCAAGTACGTCCACAAAATCGAGAGTTGGTATCGATAGACTGGCAAGGAAACATTTATAACTCAAACAACACAAGAAATGATGGCCACGAAAGAGACGACGAAGGGAGATAAAGACACAGGTACCGAGCAAGGGACGAACAAGAAAGATGCAGACCGTCGTACGAAGGCAACAGCAGCAATAGAAAAAGGGACGAGCAGTACGCAGGAAGAAGAGAGGAATATTGTAGGAGTGAAGAAAGAGGAACGAGAATCCTAGAGCATGGGTTTTCGGAAGAAAAGGTATAGAAAAAGGATGGTAAAAAAAAACCCTCATTGCTATTGTAAGAGTAGGAATAGAGGACGCGAAAAAAACGAATGAAGACAACACGCTCACCAACATGACAGATTAAATACGGACAGCATAGAAATCACGCAAGGAAACAAAGGTAACGCATTGGTGTAGCGAAAAATGAGAGAGCAATTAGTTTCAAACGAAAGGGGTCAAATAGCAAGATCAGGAATATTTTATTGATATAGAGGGAGGATTCTTTGCTACAATCTAACCTATATACCGTAGCAAAAATGAAATATCCAGATTTTCCTAATTCACCTATTGGAATGAAAGAAATGTAGGCGGAAGAAAAAGCAGTAATTTGAGAATGTTGTAGAGCAAAGACAGGAAAGAAAAGGATGAGGAACACGGAAAGAAATAAGAAGGCCAGCAGGGTCAGAGTAAAACAGCGATAGGACATGGAAATGGAAATATAAATGGAAAGTGAATACCGCGAGAAAAAATACCGCGAAGCAAGAATAGTACAGCAGAACATTAGCGCACGAATAGTCCTCCTAAAAATCCAACATTTGATGCACCAGCACGTGGTCTACAACAAAGTCATCAAATGAGTGGTAGGGATGGAATTAAAAAAATGGAAAGTGAATAACGCGAGGGAATACCGCGAGGCAAGAGCAGTACAGGAGAAAAATTAGCGAGCGAATAGGTCCGTCCAAGAAAACCAACATTGCAATACACCTGTAAGGTTTACGACAAAGTTATTGAATGAGTGGTGGGAATGGAACCGATAATGCAGGAACGAAACTTAGGGCCGGTTTAAGTCCGGAATAGAAGAGTTCAACCCCTAACAGAACGCAAAGGGCAGGTAGGATGTAGAGGATATGGCCATTCGGGCAATGCGATCGCGCACCCCTAGGATTCTTAAGATCACAGGTGTCTTAAGGTTAGGTTCAATTCCTAACGCCTCACTCAACACAGCATAGAAGAAAACATAGCGCGAAATATGTTGTCTAGATAAATGAAGAAACTAACTGTAACCATTGATAATATTAAGGAGTTAACGCACCATATTGTACCGACGTTACTACTCCACTTGAGATACGCCTCTTCAAGTCGTATTCTCAAGCTAGACAAGTGGGGGGGGAAATGCAGAGACCAAGGCCAGCGCAAGCCACGAATTCTATCCAGCCATGA
>NW_026685678.1:0-2384 GCF_943735745.2 Anopheles bellator | reverse complement strand
TCATGGCTGGATAGAATTCGTGGCTTGCGCTGGCCTTGGTCTCTGCATTTCCCCCCCCACTTGTCTAGCTTGAGAATACGACTTGAAGAGGCGTATCTCAAGTGGAGTAGTAACGTCGGTACAATATGGTGCGTTAACTCCTTAATATTATCAATGGTTACAGTTAGTTTCTTCATTTATCTAGACAACATATTTCGCGCTATGTTTTCTTCTATGCTGTGTTGAGTGAGGCGTTAGGAATTGAACCTAACCTTAAGACACCTGTGATCTTAAGAATCCTAGGGGTGCGCGATCGCATTGCCCGAATGGCCATATCCTCTACATCCTACCTGCCCTTTGCGTTCTGTTAGGGGTTGAACTCTTCTATTCCGGACTTAAACCGGCCCTAAGTTTCGTTCCTGCATTATCGGTTCCATTCCCACCACTCATTCAATAACTTTGTCGTAAACCTTACAGGTGTATTGCAATGTTGGTTTTCTTGGACGGACCTATTCGCTCGCTAATTTTTCTCCTGTACTGCTCTTGCCTCGCGGTATTCCCTCGCGTTATTCACTTTCCATTTTTTTAATTCCATCCCTACCACTCATTTGATGACTTTGTTGTAGACCACGTGCTGGTGCATCAAATGTTGGATTTTTAGGAGGACTATTCGTGCGCTAATGTTCTGCTGTACTATTCTTGCTTCGCGGTATTTTTTCTCGCGGTATTCACTTTCCATTTATATTTCCATTTCCATGTCCTATCGCTGTTTTACTCTGACCCTGCTGGCCTTCTTATTTCTTTCCGTGTTCCTCATCCTTTTCTTTCCTGTCTTTGCTCTACAACATTCTCAAATTACTGCTTTTTCTTCCGCCTACATTTCTTTCATTCCAATAGGTGAATTAGGAAAATCTGGATATTTCATTTTTGCTACGGTATATAGGTTAGATTGTAGCAAAGAATCCTCCCTCTATATCAATAAAATATTCCTGATCTTGCTATTTGACCCCTTTCGTTTGAAACTAATTGCTCTCTCATTTTTCGCTACACCAATGCGTTACCTTTGTTTCCTTGCGTGATTTCTATGCTGTCCGTATTTAATCTGTCATGTTGGTGAGCGTGTTGTCTTCATTCGTTTTTTTCGCGTCCTCTATTCCTACTCTTACAATAGCAATGAGGGTTTTTTTTTACCATCCTTTTTCTATACCTTTTCTTCCGAAAACCCATGCTCTAGGATTCTCGTTCCTCTTTCTTCACTCCTACAATATTCCTCTCTTCTTCCTGCGTACTGCTCGTCCCTTTTTCTATTGCTGCTGTTGCCTTCGTACGACGGTCTGCATCTTTCTTGTTCGTCCCTTGCTCGGTACCTGTGTCTTTATCTCCCTTCGTCGTCTCTTTCGTGGCCATCATTTCTTGTGTTGTTTGAGTTATAAATGTTTCCTTGCCAGTCTATCGATACCAACTCTCGATTTTGTGGACGTACTTGAAGAGCATTACTTTTATCAAACTTCTGCCGTTGATTACCTGTATGCAAATTTTTGAGCCTTTTCTCTATCATCTCTTCTTGAGCAATATCACCCTGTTCGATGGCTAATTTCTTCAACTTCTCTCCCAATTCTAACTTTTTTGCAATTTTGGGCTCGCTCGTTAAGTGCAGCACTTTTCAAAACTCTAATAAAATGGAGTCTCAAATTCCATTCGGGCGTATGATTATTGGTCAACATAGTTTCTCTCGTATTCTATTCTTCACGCCTTTTGTTTCTCATGTCACTTCACTTCTTTACGCCTTTCACTTTACTCACATGACCGCAGTCGAAAATTGTATTTTCCCATGTGGTTGGCTTGTCCTACGCTGCACGTGCCGGCCAAAAACAATGCCAAATTCCTTCCTCCGCTAGAGTGTCGTTGACCTGCTTCGTTTTTCCTTCTGGGCTGCTCCGTTGACCCTTCTAGATTGTTTCTTCTTCCTTCTGCGTTGCTTCGTAGACCCTCCGCGTTTCTGCATTCTGCTGCTTTCTTCTCAGCGCACTCACTTTCGCTGGATCACTGCTTCGCTGTCTCTCTTGCTCGCGTTGCGTCTTCGTTGTTCGGCCGTCTTCCTTCCTTCCAGATGGTTTTTGAAGTTGCTGTTCTCTTATCTTTTTTCGTTGTATGGTCATTAGCACTGTTCCCTTATTGGGTGATTTTTTTTTTTCAGCTCTCAGTCTGTTTCACTGTGCACAATTTATCAATTCTATTTCACTTCTTTGACCTCATTCACTTTGACTCGCACATTTATTATAGATTTGGATATCTTTTCCCACCGGGATAGAATCCGAAACCTTGGGGATATCGAAAATAATCCCACCGCTGTCACCATGAAGAGCCCCAACTTGGGGATTCTATTTTTACCTAAATAAAACTCG
>NW_026685677.1:0-2385 GCF_943735745.2 Anopheles bellator | reverse complement strand
AATGGCTATCGAGTATGGAACGGAAACCGAGTCTACACCGCGCGAGACGTAGTGTTCGAGGAATCCGAGAACAAAGCAGACAAACAGCAAATGTCTGCAACCACACACAGACACGCAGCTGGCAATAACAAGGAGAATGAACCACGCGTCGATACAGGCGTCGATTCATACAGCGAATACGAACCAGGAGGAGAAAGAGAGGCTGATTTTCAACACGAGTCTGACGGTAAAACAGACAATGGGGAGGCATCGAATGCGGAACCCCAGGAAGACGAAAACAGCGCACGGTCTCCAATTACCAACACAAGGCCAGTACGACAAAATAAAACAATACCTAAACGCCTTTTAGATTATTCTCTAGGAATGACGGCGTCCATAGTGCACGACCCAGCCACGGTACTAGAAGCGTTAAAATCATCAAAAGCCATTTTTTGGAAGCAAGCCATGGAGGACGAAATTAGGTCACATATGGAAATAGGTACATGGCAACTGATGGATTTACCACCGGGTAAAAAGGCAATCGGTAGCAAATGGGTTTTCAAAACCAAACAGGATGAAACAGGTAAAGTTTCGCGGCATAAGGCACGAGTTGTAGCACAAGGCTATGCTCAGAAACCTGGTATAGATTTTAACGAAGTATATGCTCCAGTTACCAAATATGCTACAGTCCGAACAATTATCACTATTGCTGGAAGGGATAAGTTGTTGATAAAACACCTTGACGTCAAAACTGCCTATTTAAACAGTGAAATTGACGAAGAAATCTATATGAAGCAACCGGAAGGTTATATAGTGTCTGGTCAGGAAGACAAAGTTTGCCGTTTGAAAAGAAGCATATACGGATTGAAACAATCAGCGCGTTGCTGGAATTTAAGACTTACGGAAATTCTACAAAACATTGGTTTTGTAAAGGGAACAACAGATGAATGTTTGTTCACGAAAAATGCACAGGGCAGCAAAATCTATCTGATCATATATGTTGATGACATATTAATAGCAGGTTCAAAGGAAATTGAAATCAGACAGATATATGAGCAGCTTAAGAGATATTTTACTATCAATTGGCTAGGAGACGCCAAGTATTTCCTAGGTTTGGAAATAGAAAAGGATACATCTGGCATCTACAAAATGAGTGTAAAGGGACATATCGAACAACTGATCGTAAAACTAGGGTTAGATCAAGCGAATGTTATGAAAAGTCCAATGGATCAGGGTTTCCTAAAGGATGAAACCGGAAGTGATGTTTTAGAAGACATCACAATGTATAGGAGTGCGATAGGCATGCTAATGTACATCTCAAATACAGCTAGGCCAGATATTGCTGCGAGTGTAGGGATATTAGCAAGAAAGTTTAACGCACCCACACAAAAGGACTGGGTAGCAGCAAAAAGAATCGTACGCTATTTAAAGGGTACAATTGTTTGGAAGCTAAAGCTAGGAGGAGATCCGCAAATGGGTTTGGAAGCGTATTCGGATGCCGATTGGGCTGAAGAAAGAACCAGTAGAAAATCAACAAGTGGTTTCGTAATATTCTTCGCAGGAGGAGCCGTAAACTGGGTAAGTCGCCAGCAAAATTGCGTCGCTCTGTCATCCATGGAGGCTGAATATGTGGCATTAAGTGAGACATGTCAGGAAATTCAATGGTTCCAAAGGCTTCTAGGAGATCTAGGTGAAATAATACCAACAACAAAGGTGTACGAAGATAACCAAAGTTGTATTAGTTTCGCGGAAACAGGAAGAAGCAGTAAACGTTCCAAACATATTGAAACCAGGGAATGTTACATCAGAGAGCTATGTAACAACAAGGAAATTCAATTGATATACTGTCCATCAAATGAAATGAAAGCGGATATACTAACTAAGCCGTTAGGAAGTGTAAAACATAAAATGTTAGCTAGCTCGCTAAAACTAGACTAGACAGGCTACAATAAGAAAAATTGTTTGTTTTAGGGTTGAAATTGAGGAGGAGTGTTGAAAAGTGGGCAATTTCAACACAGTGTGTGTCAACCCTGCCTACTGTCAGATACGAATAAAGGCGCACACTGGCTGTTTTGAGTCAGTCGGTTTTCACCGTTCAACGAGTGAACTTTAACATATAGCACTGGCCACATGTGACTCAAAAAGCATTTGCGCACCTTGCGCCAGGCTGTAAACCTCGTCGAAAGGGCTTGTCCCACATACCGTTGTCCTACACGAGTTTATTGGCATCAGGACGTGATCCGATCCGATCCCGATGGATGTCCTAGTTTTAATTAATTCTTTACAACACCGCTTTATGGCGCAACCCTTTTCCGAACTGCCCGGGACCAGTTGAAAGTAGGACACGATTGGCCGCCGTGCGGCCAAATCGGAACGTAAGGATATACGATCGATGGATGGCAACCC
>NW_026685676.1:0-2391 GCF_943735745.2 Anopheles bellator | reverse complement strand
GGAGGCGGCTCCAAAACGGTTTTCAATCGACACCGACAGCGACAGCGAGAGAGGAAGAGGGGGGGAAGGGGGGGGAGTCAGTCCCCCGTTCCGTCACCACCCACCCCCCCTGGGGTTGAATGTGACGGGAGGAAAAGTTCAAAGCAAGCACACAGCGGCAGCACCCCTATTTGGCAGCATCAACCTCAAACAGCGCACAGCAGTCTTACTGTACAGTACAGGCTACTGCTACTGCTGCTACTGACCCGAAATCACGACCGCATCTACAGTACACATTCGGTTGTTCCATACGTTTTGCTATTCATACGTCACGTACCTGGTCTGTTAAAACCATTTTCGCGATATTTGAATTTTCGCGAACTACTATTTTGCGATTTTCGATTTTTTTTTAATGTGGCATTAGGTTTCTAGGTTATGGCGGCCATTTTGAGTAATCAGACCATTTTTGACAGTTGTTTTGCTTGGACAAGATTTGGCTTATCGTCGATTTTTGCATACTCCAAAACTAATTGACCACCAAGAGGTACCGTATTTTTCCGTGTATAACGCGCACCCATATTTAAAAGAAAAAAATTAGAAAAAAAAGATTTTTATTATATATTTTTCAGATATGTGATATCCAACAAATACCAAATGATAATAATGTATTATTCTAAATATTCTATAGTAATTCTAAAGTAGACTAAAGATAAAATGCGTATAGATTGCAAAAGACATACTAGTATTTTATATTTCGTAATAATCTTCAAACTCAGATTCACTGCTGTCTGACAAATTGATATTCTCTAATTGCTGTTCAATGTACTCCTCATTGTCACTCTCTGAAAAGGTGCTTTATTCGATTATTTTGCTGCGTTAGATTGCTACACATGTCAGTGACTTATGGTGAAAAGTTCGGCCATTTTAAACTATCACCTAATCTTTGACAGCTGTTTTACTGTGCTCGTGTCTTGGTCCATCGGCGATTTTTTTCTCTTCCAAAAAATGGATGGCAAGGAATCTATATCAAATTTTGCGTTAAAAACGAAATTAGGAGCGCGTTCAAAATGTTGACTGTGGCTAATGGTGAAGCTGTTAAGACCAAAAATAGCGCTTATCGGTGGTTCAAAAAATTCTCAGAGGGCCGAGAAGATGTAAACGTCGAAAAGCAAAGTTTGGTCGAATGTGAACAAATTACCGCTTCGTGGTCAATTTATTTAGGAGAAGGCAGAAATCGCCGATGAGACAAAACTCTTTCATGCAAAAAAGCTGTAAAAAGATTAACTGAGCTTTAAAAATACCCGAAATTCTCAACATAAATGAGTGACATATGTAGCAACATTACGTAAAAAAAAAATCGAAAATTAAATAATGCATTTTTTTTAAATCACAACTTCCCGGTTCTTATTTGACAGAATGTATATAAGATACAAGACCCCCAAATTTAGGTATATATTATATGTAACAATATTGTATGGATAATTATATTCCTAACAAATGCACCAATTCATAATTTATTCAATAACACCATAAAATATGTACCTAAAAGGGGCACATTTGTATATTTAGAGGAGACAAAATTTTTACTCCCCTTGTATAACGCGCACCCAGATTTTAGAGCTTAAAAAATTGGGGAAAAGGTGCGCGTTATACACGGAAAAATACGGTAATTTAGGTTTTCCAAAACAGGAAAAAGTCACAGGGGACCATATCTAGGGAATGTGGTGACAGACCGCGTATGTGAAGTTTCATTTCAATCTGTCAGTTCATTCTGTGTTTACCAACCCTTTTACAGTATCGGCGTGTCACTATAATTTTAAAAAATGTAACAAGTCAAGTACCGAGCAGTGATTAAGGAAATTAGTGAACGAATGTTGAAACTCTATCGGCTCTTGGCCTTCAATTGGTAGAGTGGAAACAAGGGTTGCCGAGCCTTGAAGATGAACCACGTCAGGGAAATCCACAAAAAAGGTACAGGATATCGTATTCACCTGATTTGACCCAACTAGCGACTTCCATCTGTTTCCAGACCCAAAAACATTTCATGCGTAGAAAGCGCTTTAAATCAAACGATGAGGTAATGACGCAACTTCTAATTTCAGGGAGGGCACTAATAAATTGGAATCTCATTGGAGCAAGTGTATTGAATGTTTCTCAGGTACATTGTGGTATCTGGGGTGGTGTGTTGGGGTCCCAGATGGAATCCACACGGCAAACCACCTAAAGGTCTGGCTCCTGATAAGAGTGGAATGTGAACGAGAACTGAACAGCATCGGAAGCGCGCGCTGCCAGTTGAGCCACGCGGACCGGCACTGCCGATTGACCGTCCACGCCCCCCTCCCCCCCCCCCCCCCCTCCCAAATGCGACCACTCCAGGATGCGGTCCGCTAGGGTCCCCAATAATGGACTTAG
>NW_026685675.1:0-2392 GCF_943735745.2 Anopheles bellator | reverse complement strand
AAGAGCGTCTTCAGCGTGCGCAGGTCGTTCGGGAAGTCGGGCATCAGGCCGAGGACCTCCTGGTCGGCGGCGCTCCGTCCCGGCGGCCCTTGCAGCTCCCGGGGCAGCGTTCGCCCGAAGGCGACGCGTCCGTGTCCTCCTGGCCGGGCCGCAGCCGCCCGGCTCTCCACGAGCCGGTCCGCCCGCATCACCTGCGCGATGCGCTCCTCCAGCGCCATCTAGCGTTCGGGGAAGACAGAGTAAAACCCGCAGTTCGAAACGAAATTGGCGTTACGTACGTGCTCGAGGTGCCAGTCGCGGGCCGCCTCGGTCGGGATGGCCCGGACCTCCCGGGCGTCGACCCGGATCGCCCGGGCAATCTCCTCCTCGATCTCGATCGAGAACAGCTGCTTGATGATGTCGCGCGTAATGTTCGACTTCTCCGCGCCGAGCCCGTTCAGCCACTCGGCAAAGTCCTGGGCACCCAGGTCGATCAGCTCCTCGATCTGCTGGAACAGCGGCTTGTCCAGCAGCTTCCGGTCCGTCCGGTAGTACTTCGTCTGCCACCGGATGCGCTCAGTGCTGGTCCGCCGCAGGAACTGCTCCATCCAGTTGCCCTCCGGTTGGTCCGGGCTTTCGACGTGACGTTGGCGCGACGTCGAACCCTTCGCTTCGATCGTCAGCTCGATGGGCTTGTGGAACCCGGGCGCGAGTTCGTCCTCGTCGGTGCCATCCTCCCCACCACCACCACCATCATCGTCCTCTTCCTCCTCCTCCTCCTCCTGCTGGTTAGCGTCTCCATCGTCGCCTTGGGCGGTTTCAGTCGGGCAGACCGGAAGTTCCACGAGATGCCGGACACGCTCGTAAAGCCGTCGCCCGGGCACGGTGTCCAGCATGTTGAGATGAGCCTGTCCCGAGTTGAAACGTTCACACAAGACCAATCACAGCACACACACAGCTAGCTTACCCCTCGGCGGGCGGGCTCCACGGTGGCGCCCTTCAGGTTCGCGGGTCGTTCCATCGTCGTCCAGGGTCCAGGTCCAGTTTTGCGGCCGAGCACAAAATGGACCAAACAACCGTTTCCGTTACCAAGGCGTCCGGCCCGGGACACCCAGCGCCGTCTAGCGTCCCACCTCGATGGTAAGCTTCGGCCGGGCAAAGCTCACCGAAAGCTGGAGTTTCAGGAAAACCGCCGGGAAAATCACCGGGAAGCGCTTCCGGAAGCTTTCCCCAAAGTTAAGCTCGGTGAAAGCTTCGGGGGTGCTTCGGTAGCTTCTCTGGGGCTCTCGGGGTTGAGGCTTTCGGCATTGCTACAGGGTCTACACCGTGGGTCGAATGTATCCGGACGATGGATTGCTTCCGTATCTTCACTAGATCACTAGAATTCCACGACTATGCGGCGAACGATTCAACTTACTATTTGGGCTTCCAACGTTTGAAGGTGTCAAGGCCGGCAACTGCTGACTGTTCCAAGCTTACTGATATCATATCTATGGTCTACGGGCGAGAAGGAGAAGTATGAATCAATAAACTCTGGTCTGGTTTAGAATTGACCAAGGAGGGAACAGCTGTCACCAATAACTGGCAGTAACGCGCTCATGTCTGACCGTTTCAGTCAGCTGCAGCTGCTGGGGATTACCCAGATTACGTATCTCTATCGAGTCCTACCGAAGTGACCAAATCTGTCATCTGACAGCTGTCAAAAAGAATCCAAAAGAGCGTTGAGTGAAAGCGGCGTTGCGCTCGAATACTCTTGACCGCCTGTGTACACCGAAGCAGCTTAGCATCCGTCGATGCTGCACGGCAAAGGTTCACTAGGATGTTCAATAAGTTGTGCGGTTCCATCAGGAAACTCGCAGTTTTATAGTTCGAAATACACTTTATTAATCAGAGTCTCCCCGAACATCAGTACCACTTGTTTTGAAGAGATGCCGATTTATGAATTCTTTCCCCCGTGAAGTCCGAATATGAAACGGACTACGTAATACGCTTCCTGTTAGAAGACCGGGCCCTGTTAGCATCTGGCGAATAGAGGTAGATGCTTCAACAATTCGAAGGAATCTGCGAATTCTCGTTCAGTCACTTGACCATTTTCCAATAGGTGTCTCGATTTCCATAATCCTACGATTTCAGGTGTCGCTACTGTTTTTGGACGTCCTTGACGAGGATCGTCTTCAAGGCTTGGCACGACCACGTTTTAAATTAAGCAACCCATCTTTATGCTTTATCAACAGAAGGCAAAGAGTCCTGATGTATTAGGTTTCGGAAAAAGTAATTAACGTTTTTCCCGATAGATACCTTTAGTGATATCGTGAAGTATCGATTGTACAGTTTCAAGTTTAGGCTCGTTTTAAAGCTGATACTTTAAGGGCGGTCCAAACGCTGCGATTTTCAATGCAATATCGCTTGAAGT
>NW_026685674.1:0-2396 GCF_943735745.2 Anopheles bellator | reverse complement strand
ATCAATTTGGTTGTTCCTCCGCATAAAGTGGCCGAGTTCGAAGAACTGAAACAGCATCTCGATTTCGAGAGCCGGCTGAGGATCGAGAACGTGCAGAAGTGAGTGTAAAGCAAAGATTACAGAAAAATAATTGACTACTCACTGATCCTAATCCTAACCCAATCCGTTTTAGGCTCATTGACGAAGAAAGTCCCCAAAAGTCTAGGCGCGCATTCGATTGGGCAGGCTATCACACTATGGAAGAAATGTACATCTGGATCAACGATCTGGTGACTACGTATCCGACCATCCTCTCGGTGGTATCCATTGGTCAGTCATACGAGGGGCGGGAAATGATCGCTCTCAAACTGTCCTACAAAACGGGTAATCCGGGAATTTTCATCGAGTCCAACATACACGCCCGCGAATGGATCACCTCGGCTACGGTCACGTGGATCCTGAACGAGTTTTTGACTTCTGACAATCCCAATGTACGCGAGCTGGCGGAGAACTACGATTGGTATATTTTGCCGGTTGTGAATCCCGACGGGCTCCACTACACCAAGACGGTGAACCGGATGTGGCGTAAGAATCGATATCCCCACAACGTGCTGTGCTACGGAGTGGATATGAACCGTAACTTCCCCGGACACTGGATGGGTATGCCTTTGCATACAGGAGACGAACGGTCCGTGAACTGAAAGAGATTCGTTGGCTTCTCATTACAGAGGGAGGAGCATCAGCCGTTCCATGCACGGACACTTATGCTGGGCCGGAACCGGGATCGGAAATCGAGACCAAAAACGTCATGAACTACTTCCTGAGCGTTAAGGACAATATTCATGCTTACTTCGCCTTCCATTCATACGGACAGTATATTCTGTTTCCGTACGGACACACAAACACCTATTACTCCGAAAACTACTATGATATGATGGAAATGGGAGAAGCGGCAGCTATCGCTATCTTCCAAAAATACAAAACGACATACGAAGTCGGTACAACGGCTGATGTACTATGTAAGTATTTGTTCATTTGCGAACATTGGGAAGTATTCTACCAACATCTCTATCAACGAATGGACCGATGAATATATCTTGCAGATATCAATTCTGGATCTTCCCGAGACTGGGTGCATGGTACGCAAGGTGTACCTATAGCTGCTACGATCGAGTTCCGCGACACGGGCTATCACGGATTCATTCTACCACCAGAGCAAATCATTCCTAACGCCATAGAAATTTTAGACGGCCTGGTGGCATTTCTGCGTAAGGGTAAAGAAATTGGATATTTCACTGTTTAAGTTCACTTTTTAACCACAGTTCTTCGCATGATTGTAATACTTAATCGTTAAAATATAAAATGGCACTGGTCGTATGTTCCGCACACTTGTAAAGACGTTTTCTTCGACTATCAGGCAAATGTTTGAAGTTCGATTACGAAAAACGTACGGTGGAAAAATGTCGTTACGATGCAATGATTACTTGGATTGAATAGGTTCGACGAAATCGAATTTTCGTTTTTTCTTTCCTAAATTTTGGTTTACATACTTTTGTACATACTGTTTGTATAACACTTTAAATCATTATTGCAATGGTAATAAAAATAATTTAAGACAAATAAAAACTCAATATTTCTATAAACTACACAGTGAATCCTTTTGTACACTAAACACTTAGAGCTATTGTGAACAAACGGGTTATTGTGGAACGAAAACGTACGATGCGAACTGCTCTTATGACAAGCCTCCTCGATTCACGTTTAGGACTATTGTTCTATACAACCGTTGACATGATAAGCTAACGGTTTCTGCCAATAGTCATTCAAATCATAAAAAACTGATAAGATATTAAACAATCATAACTGCAGTCATTGTTGAGTGATTTCACACTTTCTACAAGGCGCTATGTCCTATCTGCACTGACAAAATTGCTTAACAGCTGGCAATAAATCTCAATCAGGCTATTATAAAAAAGGGAACTCAGCTCCTGGCCTAGCTTCTGTCGGTTCCTACCCTTCGGACAGAGATGATCCTAAAGTCTGTTGTGTTGCTCGTTTGCCTTGGAGCAGGATTGCTCCAGGCAGAGCCTGTTCGTTTCGATAATTATCGAGTGTATGAAATATCCATCGGCACCCAGAAACAACTCGAAACCTTCCAGTATATGGAGCGTTATCCGGATGGAGTAAGTGTTAAAAAGTGCACAATTCGAATGATCGTGGAACGATCGAAGTGAAACATCGTTATTTCGTTGATTTCAGTACATCTTTTGGGAATCTCCAGTGCAAACGAACATGAACATCAATTTGGTTGTTCCTCCGCATAAAGTGGCCGAGTTCGAAGAACTGAAACAGCATCTCGATTTCGAGAGCCGGCTGAGGATCGAGAACGTGCAGAAGTGAGTGTAAAGCAAAGATTA
>NW_026685673.1:0-2401 GCF_943735745.2 Anopheles bellator | reverse complement strand
GTGAGGTTTCAAAACATGCCGATACAAAAATAGCATTCTTTTTTTTTAAATTGGCCTTAGTTAGGTGTGGACTACATTTTATAGACTAGGGAATTCTTTACCCATAGAAGTGGAGTTCTGCAACTTTTGATTTTAGTTTTTGTCTACTGTTTTAGGGGATTGAAAAGAGCTTGTGGAGGATATATTCTCTATACATTTATCAATTCATTTTGATGTTGATTTCTTGCGCCCACGAGCTTTAATACGATTTTTGTTTTGATAACCCTTGATTATTTAACCGATTGCCGCCTCGCTATGTTAGAATAATCTTATAATATAATATGACTGATTGTTCAACCCATTCAACGATCTTCATCGATGAGTTTACAAAATGTCGTGTTTGCCATCTTACAAGCTAAGAAACATCATCACTTTGCGATTCTCAGCCTTAATTTTACAATTTGAATATGCGATATTACTCATAAATAACTAAATTTTTTCTAGTTGGTTTACTACCGACTAAAATGAAGGAAATCAATATAAAAAACTGAAAACTTCAAACTTCCAACTAAACTTGTTTTCGTGGTGGTCAAATTCAAATTTTGCTCTTAGAACCTCAATCTAACATCCAACGTCTCAAAAGAACGATTCCAAAGGAAGATATACTCATTTTTTCACATAGTTCTCAATTGTTCAACAGCTAAACTTCTTGTTGCTCGTTCCACTGTTCCTTGTTTCCATTTGACACCAGACACTTCCACAGCGACCCTCGACAGACCCTCGAACTTCGTGCCCGTCCACAAGTTCCACACCCGTGTGAGCATGAAACTTTAATCTCTCTCTCTCTCTCTTTCCATTTTTCTTCTCCATTCGAACTCCTGTTGTTACACCGTTTTGTTCCACTCTTCACTCTTACCGCACACACCCACTTGACACAATCAATCGATCGGCCCGCGATCGCGCATATCCCCTCACGCAACCGCAACACATACACAACCGATTGTAGTAGGGACGATGACGATGACGAGTCACTGCAAACGCTCGACGCGGAACCATCCGCCGCCACACGGGACCGTAAGAAACGTGACACCGACGGAGTTGCCGCCACCCCGAACGGCTCCACTCCGAAGACGCTAGACCCCGTGGACGTGGCCCTAGCGGCCGGAGACGA
The DNA here is from genome assembly GCF_943735745.2 of Anopheles bellator. Lineage (NCBI taxonomy): Eukaryota > Metazoa > Arthropoda > Insecta > Diptera > Culicidae > Anopheles > Anopheles bellator. The sequence continues at coordinate 1,251 of NW_026685673.1, read as the reverse complement.
ACCGACGCGACAGACCGTGAAACGCTCGAACGCGGACATCCGCTCCGAACAGGACGGCCACCGGGAAGCCCGTCAGTTGCGCTCGCAGCTCGGCACCTGGCAGTACCGCTCGTTGGACACTTCGCTGTCACGCCAAAACAGCTACTCCCCGAGCTCCGGTTTCGATCCGTTCGGGTACACCGTCGGTCCGACCGCGTCGTCCACCGCCTACTTCAAACCGGGCGCTCGCTACTATCAGCCACAGACCTACAGCAAAAAGGAGCTGTCCCAAAGCTACAACGACTACCTCGAGGCGTACAACAGCAAGCAGCAGCAACAGGCGACGGCGTACGGCGTGCAGCGGCCAGTGCAGGAACCAGCTCACAAGAGTCTGCAGGGTCTGCAGGCCTACAAAACCGTCGCGAAGATTACGCCACAGGATGCGCTCATTCCGCTCCTGCTCGGACGTCCACATCAGCCACAGTTCACGGCCGCCGCCTTCGTCAACAGTCACAACGCCAAGAAGTACACTACGCCGTCGAGCGTCCTGTCGGACGAGTCCGCCGATGCCGAGACGATCCCGGACAACTTTGCGTTCTTTCACTTCGGCAACACCTACTCCTCGACACCGATCTCGGTGAACAACAACCACCACAAGGCACCGAAGGCACAAGCCGCGCCGACCCAGAAAACGCCCTACATCGCCTTCAGCTCCGTCGGTGGGTTCTTCAACAACCAACCGACGGCCAGCCCACTGAAGGAGAGCTTCAGTGGTGCTACGAAACCGAAACCAAACCTCAGCACACCAGCCCCGGTCTACGAGTCCGGTCCGCTCGTGGTGTACCGGCCCCAGCCAGCTCCACGGCCGGCGTACGGATACGGGACCAACGGCCAGCAGCTCGGTGGTGGCGTGGTGTACGAGGCGTCCACACCGAAACCGAGTGCTCCACTCTTCGTGACCAAGTCCACGAACGGGTTCCAGCCGATCGCCGTATCAACCACTCCGAAGTACCGGTATCCTGGACATCCGGTCAAAAGTCAGCCCGTAAGTCCCGGGGAGTACAGCAAATTTCTGGAGTCTCTCAAGAACTCGCACATCACGCCGGTAGTTCCGACTGAGAGCGTTCCCACCGTACGGATCGGTGCCCAGGTGGTACCCTACAGACCCGGACCGAACAACACGATCCTACAGCCGGTCAGGGTCAGTGGGCCGGCCTACGGTGGGCAGGCAGCGATCTACTACAGCAAACCTGCCGTAGGTTCGTTCTCAAG
>NW_026685672.1:713-2402 GCF_943735745.2 Anopheles bellator | reverse complement strand
CCCCCACCTGCGCACTGGAGGCAGCCGGAGTAAACAGCAAGTGGGAAAAAGGACATACCGGGCGAGCGCGCTCTTCGGCGTTGTCACGGGAAGGAAATCTAATTTACGGGCCTCCTCCGCTCGAGCGGAGAAATGTCGAAAATTGGCTTCCCGGCCAGCCCCGACGAATTTGTCCTCCGAAGGATGAAAGGAGGACGATTCGCGGGAATATTTTTGGACGCACCCGGACGAGCGACGCGGGGACATTTGCAACGGATATTTGCAACGGAAATTATTAACACGAATCACGCGTTCCGGGAGCTCGCTATATGGTTTTTGTGGGGGCTTTTGAACCTCGATGTGATGAGTTTATTCATTTGATTTATTTTTTAATGCTTTTGTTCAGTTGCTGACTGTTGCCCTTTTGTTTTTTTACTTGTTTTTTATTCGATTCATTTATCATCTCTTGTTTTAAGCTTAAGCTTAGTTCTGAGATTCGTTTAAATATTATTATTTGATAAGAAAATGTTTTACGGTACGCACTTAATTACAATCAACCCCACTACCCATATCAAGTCAATTCTTGATACGTAATTCCACTCAAAAGCTAGGTTCTCTAACATCATGCCAACGCAGGGATAGATGTTCGAAATTGCACCAGGGAATGCCCTGGCAGACAGGTACTCAACGTCCGGTTCCTTTTGTGTGACCGAGAGCCAACAAGAACCGCCAAAATTATGGCACACTTTCGGTCGTTTCCGAAAGCCCTAACGATCCTTGGGATCGCCCCCAACGCCGATTCGCAACCAATCGGACCCACATTAGAGCCGTTTTGCCGGCATCCGGTGTTCCGGTGGGATACAGTATCCATTGCTGGTCCCTTTCTGTGCCTAACACACATACACACATGGACTTTGTTAATGGGCCTCAAGGGTGTTCCAAAGGACCACGGCTACCCGTCGGTGGGTAAAATATTAATAATCTCGAAAAGTGGAGGAAATTATGGGAACAGCAGCACACGTTGCCCCCGGAATTATGTTGGCCCGGGGGGTAATGTTTAGCACAGTACTTGTTTGGTGCAGGAAAACGGAGCCCTTAGAGCATTATCCTTTCTAAAATTTTAAAGTGAACAATAAAATACAAAACAAACTGAAAGATTACCATTGCCCTGCCGTTTTACGGCATTCGGATTCGCGCCTTTGATGTGATTTATTGTGATTTGAGCTGCAGAGTTTCGATCGACGGATCAATTTGCCATAAAATCGCACCGTTAACGACATAGTGTCGCTCCGATTTAATGGGCACTTATCGTTTTACGCCGCTCAACTGTGTGTCCGGTTTCAAGTGGCCTCCGCCGGGCCAACCCGCAAGCAGCCATTACTTTGTTTGCCGAATGTAAATTGATGAAATTATCTGAATTTTATTTGAGCACTTGGACAAACAGTGTGCCTTCTCGTTTCAAAAATTTGCACAGATTTCCACGGCCGGCGCCCTATGATGAAGAGCGCCATGCGAGAAAAGCCAGCATATTAAACATTCCACAGTAAAATAACAACGTTCAACATTCTGCCGGGCCAAAATCCGCTATGCTGCCGACGGAATTTATTTTAAGCTCGCCCGCGCGATGCTGGGACCGGAAAGTGCAAGGTCGCCACCAATTCCACTTCTCTCTCTCTCTCTCTCTCTCTCTCTCTCTCTCTCTCTCTCTCG
>NW_026685672.1:0-613 GCF_943735745.2 Anopheles bellator | reverse complement strand
CTCTCTCTCTCTCTCTCTCTCTCTCTCTCTCTCTCTCTCTCTCTCTCTCTCTCTCTCGCTCTCGCCCTCATATTTTACTGTCAATACCAGTGGCAGTATTCCAGCGACGTGGAGTAAAAAAAAATTAGCAATTTGCACAATAATCCCCGCGCACACGCAGAGTAATGGCTCGCCAATCTACAGCCCAACATTGTCGACGGAGCCACCGAAGTGCAGGCAACCGAAGCAAAATGGGTGGTGGCTGGACTGCATTCGAAAAGTAAAATTTAACAATTCGCAGTCGGCAGCCAGACTGGCGTCGGGTTCCACCAGTGTGTCCTTAGCGTCGTCAAGCATCCGGCGCAACGTAGCGACAGCGACAGACGATTTTCTTGCCGCGTTGGCGACAGATTTCCAAAATCGCCCACACTTTGGTGGCCTGAGCGACGTCGTTTATCCTAATTGATCCGGGTCCGGAGTAAATCTTGATGGTGATTGCTGTTACTTCAGGGCATCATTAAGGGAAAGAAAATACAAAATAGTGATCCATTAGTCCCCTTGCAATCAGCATAAATCCACGCCACGTAGTCATTCCCAAAATCTGTAAATCATTGGTTTTAAAATACTCTCAAGT
>NW_026685671.1:0-2404 GCF_943735745.2 Anopheles bellator | reverse complement strand
TCATGACTGGATAGAATTCGTGGCTTGCGCTGGCCTTGGTCTCTGCATTTCCCCCCCCACTTGTCTAGCTTGAGAATACGACTTGAAGAGGCGTATCTCAAGTGGAGTAGTAACGTTGGTACAATATGGTGCGATAAATCCTTAATACTATTATTGGTTACAATTAGTTTCTTACTTTATCCAGAAAACATATTTCGCGCTATGTTTTCTTCTATGCTGTGTCGAGTGAGGCGTTAGGAATTGAACCTAACCTTAAGACACCTGTGATCTTAAGAATCCTAGGGGTGCGCGATCGCATTGCCCGAATGGCCATATCCTCTACATCCTACCAGCCCTTTGCGTTCTGTTAGGGGTTGAACTCTTCTATTCCGGACTTAAACCGTCCCTAAGTTTCATTCTTGCATTATCGGTTCCATTCCCACCACTCATTCAATAACTTTGTCGTAAACCTTACAGGTGTATTGCAATGTTGGTTTTCTTGGGCGGACCTATTCGCTCGCTAATTTTTTCCTGTACTGCTCTTGCCTCGCGGTATTCCCTCGCGGTATTGATTTTACTTTCATTAATTCCATCCCTACCACTCATTTGATGACTTTGTTGTAGACCATGAGCTGGTGCATCAAATGTTGGATTTTCAGGAGGACTATTCGTGTGCCAATGTTCTGCTGTACTATTCTTGCTTCGCGGTATTTTTCCTCGCGGTATTCACTTTCCATTTATATTTCCATTTCCATGTCCTATCGCTGTTTTACTCTGACCCTGCTGGCCCTCTTATTCTTTCTCTCGTTCTTCACCTTCTTTTTCTCCATCTTTTACTTTTTCTTCAATATTATCGTGATTGCTACAGTTCTTCCGCCTACTTCTCTTGCATTCCAATAGATGAAATAAGGAAAATCTGGATATTTCATTTTTGCTACGGTATAAAGGTTAGATTGTAGCAAAGAATCCTCCCTCTATATCAATAAAATATTCCTGATCTTGCTATTTGACCCCTTTCGTTTGAAACTAATTGCTCTCTCATTTTTCGCTACACCAATGCGTTAACTTTGTTTCCTTGCGTGATTTCTATGCTGTCCGTATTTAATCTGTCATGTTGGTGAGCGTGTTGTCTTCATTCGTTTTTTTCGCGTCCTCTATTCCTACTCTTACAATAGCAATGAGGGTTTTCTACCATCCTTTTCCTATACCTTTTCTTTTGAAAACCCATGCTCTAGGATTCTCGTTCCTGTTTCTTCACTCCTACAATATTCCTCTCTTCTTCTTGCGTACTGCACGTCCCTTTTTATATTGCCGCTGTTGCCTTCGTAAGAGGGTCTGCATCTTCCTTGTCCGTCCCTTGCTCGGTACCTGTGTCTTTATCTCCCTTGGTCGTCTCTTCGTGGTCATCATTTCTTGTGTTGTTTGAGTTATAAATGTTTCCTTGCCAGTCTATCGATACCAACTCTCGATTTTGTGGACGTACTTGAAGAGCATTACTTTTATCAAACTTCTGCCGTTGATTACCTGTATGCAAATTTTTGAGCCTTTTCTCTATCATCTCTTCTTAAGCAATATCACCCTGTTCGATGGCTAATTTCTTCAACTTCTCTCCCAATTCTAACTTTTTGCAATTTTGGGCTCGCTCGTTAAGTGCAGCACTTTTCAAAACTAATAAAATGATGATGAGTAATAAAATGGAGTCTCAAATTCCATTCGGGCGTATGATTATTGGTCAACATAGTTTCTCTCGTATTCTATTCTTCACGCCTTTTGTTTCTCATGTCACTTCACTTCTTTACGCCTTTCACTTTACTCACATGACCGCTGTCGAAAATTGTATTTTCCCATGTGGTTGGCTTGTCCTACGCTGCATGTGCCGGACAAAAACAATGCCAAATTCCTTCCTCCGCTAGAGTGTCGTTGACCTGCTTCGTTTTTCCTTCTGGGCTGCTCCGTCGACCCTTCTAGATTGCTTCTTCTTCCTTCTGCGTTGCTTCGTAGACCCTCCGCGTTTCTGCATTCTGCTGCTTTCTTCTCAGCGCACTCACTTTCGCTGGATCACTGCTTCGCTGTCTCTCTTGCTCGCGTTGCGTCTTCGTTGTTCGGCCGTCTTCCTTCCTTCCAGATGGTTTTTGAAGTTGCTGTTCTCTTATCTTTTTCGTTGTATGGTAATTAGCACTGTTCCCTTATTGGGTGATTTTTATTTTTTTTTTTCAGCTCTCAGTCTGTTTCACTGTGCACAATTTATCAATTCTATTTCACTTCTTTGACCACATTCACTTTGGCTCGCACATTTATTGCAGATTTGGATATCTTTTCCCACCGGGATAGAATCCGAAACCTTGGGGATATCGAAAATAATCCCACCGCTGTCACCATGAAGAGCCCCAACTTGGGGATTCTATCTACCGAATTAAAACTCGTA
>NW_026685670.1:0-2405 GCF_943735745.2 Anopheles bellator | reverse complement strand
TACTACAAGTTTGATCAAATCCGCCGTCTTTACCGCCAGACCGTAGATGAAAGCTTTCAACCGCAGGATGATCTCGAAGCGGCTCTCCATCGCAAAGGTGTCGGATTCATCAAGTACTACTACTACAGCTACGTTGTGATGGTCCACATAGCACATGGTAGTACGTTGTTGCTTCTGCTACAAAAGAAACGTTTGCCCTATTTTCCCTGGATGCTTGGCGTAGAGTATGGATCAGAAAACCCCATCACCTACGGTGCATTCTTTGCGTATCAGTATATTGGCATGTACGTCCACATGCTATTGAATGTGTCGGGAGATGCACAGATATGCTATCTCCTAGGCATGGCAAGCACTCAGCTAGACATACTGGCCAAGCGCTTTCAACAACTTCGAGCCTCCGGAGACCTTGAGCGCTCCTTCGTGGGACTGGTAGAGCGCTATGAAACCGTTCAGCGGTAAGAGTCTGCACACGCCTGATGTTTCACATTTCATCTCAGGTCCTTGCCTTCATTATGCAGAATGGTTCGCGATGTGGAGCAACTGTACTCGCCAGCATTTTTCGCACAGTTTGTGGTTAGTGGTTTGGTAATTTGTGCAACGGCTGTGAAGGCTGCATCAATGGTAAGGAATCAACTTTCTGCGTGATGAACCATAATTTCTGATATTTTTGCTATTCAGTACAACACCGGATTAGAAAATGCGCTTCAGCATTTGCTCTACATGCTGACGATGATGTACCAAATGTTTCTGCCGTGTCTCTTCGGTAATGAGGTCACACGCAAGAGCAACGATCTCAAAACCGCGGTCTACAGTTCCCACTGGTACCGAATGAGCGTCAAGGATCGCAAAATGATAATTATGTTGATGCAGCGTTTAAACAAACCCCTCGCGGTAAAGGCGTACCATTTCTTCAATTACAATCTGCAGGCATACACCACGGTTAGTCGGGTCAATTGGATTTATGAATCAGTTTCCCGGCACATCGGGGTTTATTTTGCAACTGTCATGATTCTCTCGTTTTGCAGACATTAAACATGGCCTATTCGGTTTACGCCGTGCTGCAACGGAGTACAGAGAAGAAAAATGAGTGAATAATGCATCCTTTACACCGAATAAATTCATCTTTTATCGCATTGTTGACTATGATAACAGGAATTCTAAATGTTCATCGTTCCGTGCCGCGTTCCGTTCGCTATCATCATGTCTTATCAGTTTTTGCACTCCTTTCGGAAGCTGTTCTCAATACCGGAACCATGCCGCAGCTAGCGTTCTACGGTTCGTCAATTCGTTTTAATACGCAACGATGACACTACGGGAATATTGGCACAGCACAGTGGCCACTTCAAAGTGCCAGGACACCATCGCAGATCCTTCCGAGCTGCACAGATTCACCGACGAGGGCTGTACGACCGTATTTACACAAGTAAATCTAACTTATCTTTCATTCGCTACGTCGGTAAACAATAAATGTGTGTATTTTGCAATTCAATTATTATGCTTTCGAGAGATTCATTTCCGTTTCTCTGCGGCACGGCACAACACGTATAAGAACATTTGTTTCTTGTTGAATTTGCCGAACGCCCTGGACCGTGGACTGTTGAGAATAAATTTCGCTGGAATCGTGATCCATGTTTGAATGTAAAATTGCTTACACTTCTCGCACACACAAAATCTTTTATACAAGAAAAGCCTTCAACATTTGAGAAGTCCGAAATTAAGCAGAATTAAAAGCACCATTTCATTCAATGGACGCTATTTTTAAATTTGATGAAAGATTTAAGGTTTTCCAAATAAATGTCACTGCCTACTATGTAATTGTCTATGTTAAAAATATTCATTTCTTATCCCCTTTCCTTGTCTCTATGGAGAAAGGAGGCTTTGGTGGACGTATGTATAGGACCAGGCGTCTGGGAAACCCGTGACCGCTTAAGGGTATTAAACATGTAACGAAAACTGTAATTAAAATGATTTAATCCAAACCACAAAGCTTCAAGTCAAGTGCCGCAGCTGCTTCGGCATCAGTTCCATCGTTGGCCTGCGCTAAGATACACCATGGTGCTTAAAGTTGTGTGGTTTGAGGAAAATAAATCAGGAGCTGAGAATGTCGGTTGGAAAAACTTCATTTTGCCAGTTCGGCTAACCGTGTGGACCTGGAGGATCTGTGGCTTGTACGCCGAACGCCCAGAATCTCGTCTCTATCGGATGTATCGGTACACGTTCATCTTAACGATGGTGGCCGCGTATCTGTTCACGATGGTGCTAAACGTTTTTGTGATGCAAACATTTGAACAGTTGGTGCTCTTTATCATGTACATTTTGTTTACCGAGATCGTGATGCTGCTGAAAGCACTGATCACGTACTACAAGTTTGATCAAATCCGCCGTCTTTACCGCCAGACCGTAGA
>NW_026685669.1:0-2405 GCF_943735745.2 Anopheles bellator | reverse complement strand
TCTACGGTCTGGCGGTAAAGACGGCGGATTTGATCAAACTTGTAGTACGTGATCAGTGCTTTCAGCAGCATCACGATCTCGGTAAACAAAATGTACATGATAAAGAGCACCAACTGTTCAAATGTTTGCATCACAAAAACGTTTAGCACCATCGTGAACAGATACGCGGCCACCATCGTTAAGATGAACGTATACCGATACATCCGATAGATACGAGATTCTGGGCGTTCGGCGTACAAGCCACAGATCCTCCAGGTCCACACGGTTAGCCGAACTGGCAAAATGAAGTTTTTCCAACCGACATTCTCAGCTCCTGATTTATTTTCCTCAAACCACACAACTTTAAGCACCATGGTGTATCTTAGCGCAGGCCAACGATGGAACTGATGCCGAAGCAGCTGCGGCACTTGACTTGAAGCTTTGTGGTTTGGATTAAATCATTTTAATTACAGTTTTCGTTACATGTTTAATACCCTTAAGCGGTCACGGGTTTCCCAGACGCCTGGTCCTATACATACGTCCACCAAAGCCTCCTTTCTCCATAGAGACAAGGAAAGGGGATAAGAAATGAATATTTTTAACATAGACAATTACATAGTAGGCAGTGACATTTATTTGGAAAACCTTAAATCTTTCATCAAATTTAAAAATAGCGTCCATTGAATGAAATGGTGCTTTTAATTCTGCTTAATTTCGGACTTCTCAAATGTTGAAGGCTTTTCTTGTATAAAAGATTTTGTGTGTGCGAGAAGTGTAAGCAATTTTACATTCAAACATGGATCACGATTCCAGCGAAATTTATTCTCAACAGTCCACGGTCCAGGGCGTTCGGCAAATTCAACAAGAAACAAATGTTCTTATACGTGTTGTGCCGTGCCGCAGAGAAACGGAAATGAATCTCTCGAAAGCATAATAATTGAATTGCAAAATACACATATTTATTGTTTACCGACGTACCGAATGAAAGATAAGTTAGATTTACTTGTGTAAATACGGTCGTACAGCCCTCGTCGGTGAATCTGTGCAGCTCGGAAGGATCTGCGATGGTGTCCTGGCACTTTGAAGTGGCCACTGTGCTGTGCCAATATTCCCGTAGTGTCATCGTTGCGTATTAAAACGAATTGACGAACCGTAGAACGCTAGCTGCGGCATGGCTCCGTTATTGAGAACAGCTTCCGAAAGGAGTGCAAAAACTGATAAGACATGATGATAGCGAACGGAACGCGGCACGGAACGATGAACATTTAGAATTCCTGTTATCATAGTCAACAATGCGATAAAAGATGAATTTATTCGGTGTAAAGGATGCATTATTCACTCATTTTTCTTCTCTGTACTCCGTTGCAGCACGGCGTAAACCGAATAGGCCATGTTTAATGTCTGCAAAACGAGAGAATCATGACAGTTGCAAAATAAACCCCGATGTGCCGGGAAACTGATTCATAAATCCAATTGACCCGACTAACCGTGGTGTATGCCTGCAGATTGTAATTGAAGAAATGGTACGCCTTTACCGCGAGGGGTTTGTTTAAACGCTGCATCAACATGATTATCATTTTGCGATCCTTGACGCTCATTCGGTACCAGTGGGAGCTGTAGACCGCGGTTTTGAGATCGTTGCTCTTCCGCGTGACCTCATTACCGAAGAGACATGGCAGAAACATTTGGTACATCATGGTCAGCATGTAGAGCAAATGCTGAAGCGCATTTTCTAAACCGGTGTTGTACTGAATAGCAAAAATATCAGAAATTATAGTTCATCTCGCAGAAAGTTTATTCCTTACCATTGATGCAGCCTTCACAGCCGTTGCACAAATTACCAAACCACTAACCACAAACTGTGCGAAAAATGCCGGCGAGTACAACTGCTCCACATCGCGAACCATTCTGCATAATGAAGGCAAGGATCTGAGATGAAATGTGAAACATCAGGCGTGTGCAGACTCTTACCGCTGAACGGTTTCATAGCGCTCTACCAGTCCCACGAAGGAGCGCTCAAGGTCTCCGGAGGCTCGAAGTTGTTGAAAGCGCTTGGCCAGTATGTCTAGCTGAGTGCTTGCCATGCCTAGGAGATAGCATATCTGTGCATCTCCCGACACATTCAGTAGCATGTGGACGTACATGCCAATATACTGATATGCAAAGAATACACCGTAGGTGATGGGGTTTTCTGATCCATACTCTACGCCAAGCATCCAGGGAAAATAGGGCAAACGTTTCTTTTGTAGCAGAAGCAACAACGTACTACCATGTGCTATGTGGACCATCACAACGTAGCTGTAGTAGTAGTACTGGATGAATCCGACACCTTTGCGATGGAGAGCCGCTTCGAGATCGTCCTGCGGTTGAAAGCTTTCATCTACGGTCTGGCGGTAAAGACGGCGGATTTGATCAAACTTGTAGTA